>NC_141291.1:6800000-6915000 GCF_037954325.1 Fistularia commersonii | reverse complement strand
GTTTTTTTTAATGTCTACCAAATCCACTTCCGAGCCAACGGGAATTCCATTCAAGTTCCCTGCTGCAAGATCTTTCCTATCTGTACCTCGATGGTAGGCCAGACTCTGTGGAACCTCGTCTAGGTTTAAAAAAAGAACTGGCTCGCCATTGTTGATACTGACTCCAATGAGCAGTGTTAAAAAAAAAACAAAAAAAACAAAACAAATGCCATTTCTTATGGATTCATAGATTTTGTCTTTTGGACCAACAAGACAAACCTTTCCTTTATTTCGGCTCCTGGCTTCGGTCACTGCAAGTGTCTCGACTTGTTTGTCCCCTTCTATTCCTGCCATCTTTTTCCATACAGAACTGCACATGCTATATCGAGCCAAGTGAATGTGGTAACAAGATGCTGAAAACCAAATGCTAGGGGGGAGAACATTCCTCCACTGGATTTCTGATGTTGTTTTCTCGGTGGCTGCCGTCTGCTATTCCTCAGAATCAAAATAGATTGGTATTTACATTTTCACCGTTTATAGACGTGCTCGACCGGGGTGAATTTTCACGCCGCAAAGGGCTGTTTCTGAAGGCACTGTACCTCCGGTGTTGTTGGGAATGCACCGGTATACCTAGAATGACACGGGTTTCTCCGCAACAAACAATTCTGGCGTCAAACCTTGCAATTAGATCTGACATTAACTACGTTTGGTTCCTTTGTTGCTCCAAAATGGAGTATTCACGTTATGTTGTGTCAGTTTGAGCTCCTCCACCTACTGTTACAAGAGTGTTGAGAACTGCTTGGGTAGGTCTAAGTTGACGTTTAATCGCAAAGGTAACGGTACAATCGGAGATGGACTCTTCGTGTCTATGTTGACCGATCGTATGGATTCACTATGACCGGATCATCATGTGGTACCTCACCTCAACAACAGACCAGGAAGGCCAATGTTACCCAATGTAGGTCTCTGTGTTCAAATGTTGCTTGCAGAAATGTAAATAGAGGCTTTTCCAGTTGCTCTGCCTGCCATAAATAATTCCATGTGATTTTACATGGAATCTGAGCAGGTAACAAAAAGTCTAGCGCTCATTCTTACATTGTCAAGCAATATAATATGGACTTTTTCTAGATGCGTTGAAGCTGCACGAGTACTCCTAAGAGCCTGGAGGCCAAAGAACGATTTTAAACTTCTGCTTTTGTACCCATTCTCTCTCAGAGGCAGGTTCCCATCCTGCGCTCACCGACCTTAACTGTGGCAAGGACTTTGGCTTTTAAAGAGGGCTTATTATAAACCAAGACATTGTGAATCTAGAAAGGCTTGGGGATACTGGGTCCAGATTTGCGTATACAACTATTTTGGATGAAATTTGTCTTGAGTAGTCGACATTGTTCGTGACCGTCCTATACAAACTGATTTTAGCCGTTAGGGGCGGTACAAGGGAAAACCCCATAAATCTGACATCAGATGTATTTATTTGGAGAATCGCTTTCACAACAAACAGAAGTGCAGTGTTATTCAAGTGGTTCGTCTCATATGAGAAAATGGTTTATTTTTGGGTTTGTTGAATACAAATATGATCTGATTTCTGGTCTCCCCCATTTTATATCACCTATGTTTGAATTCCAGCCATTTGAATCCAAAACAATCTGTGTTGCAGTTAAACCAGTTCCCAAGAATAAATGAGATTCACGGTTGTTTATTTCCGAAGACTACGAGTCGTTTTACTTTGCTTGCTATCGGCGTGTCTTCAACGTCAAAAGATCCAGGTGACGTGAAACCACCTCTAAAAAGGTGAATTGCGTCGCCCTCCAGGACCCCGTGTGCAAATGACTGTTGACCTCAATATACTTGATGCCTTTTTTTTAGAAGTACTTTAAATTGTGTCATACTCCAGCATCAAGAAACAATTATCACTTCTTATGTTGTCAACTTCTTAGAATAATGGTCATTTTTCCAAGTTTTTCTGAAAACACAGAAAACTCAGCCGTATGTTGTGTAAGGAGTTGATTCAGGCCAAAAAAAAAAAAAAAATTACTTGGGCAATTATTTCAAGAAGGTGACGATCTACATTTCTGTTTTCATTTTTTAAATCTGCAGTCATAAAGGTGAATAAGCGCGACTGTAGCCATACATAGGATCTGCCTTCTCGCGTGCCACTGAGCTGTTTCGGTGTCCGCAGACGCCGCTGTTGTTTGGGTTAATTCATGTGATCACCGGAGAGGCCGTACGCCTGACGTCTCGAACAAGTTGTCCCTTTCCGCGAGCAGATCATCCCCCTGCCCTACTCCGTTTTCTCCCATTTATCTCCGGTATGACTCTTCTTTGTTCCCGTTTTTTTTATTAATCGACCCCCAGACACGTGAGTCCTCCAGTGCGAGCTC
The DNA here is from genome assembly GCF_037954325.1 of Fistularia commersonii. NCBI lineage: Eukaryota > Metazoa > Chordata > Actinopteri > Syngnathiformes > Fistulariidae > Fistularia > Fistularia commersonii. The sequence goes on along the minus strand of NC_141291.1, from coordinate 6,912,640 downwards.
GCTGCCCGGCTTCTACCCGCTGATGCTGGAAGATATTAGCGGAGAAGGAGATGGAGCATACAAGGGGAGGAGGAGAATTCTCCTCGGGCCGCCCGGTGCGTCTACGCGGGTGTATGTGTGCATACTTAAGGGAGTTTTGTGTGGCGAGTGGGTGGGTGCGTCAGTCAGTCAGCCCAGGATCTCTGCAGTGCGCTCAGCCGCTGAGCACTCCTCCTGGCTGAGTGGAAACATCATCATGTGTCTGTGGGACGCCCAGAGGAGCAGGCCTGCTTCTCCGAGCTGAGACGGGAGCAGACGCCGCAAGACCAGCGGAGGGAGGACGCGCGGCGGACTCAACCGGAACCTCGGGGTCGACCGTCCCGAAGCGGAGTCGCCGCCCGACGCCAAATTTGGATCGGATTCGGGGATTCTTCGTCCGACCCGCCGTGGGATCGTACTTCTCGGACTCGGCGATGCCATGCTGGCCCAGAGGAACGGGCTTCCCGCAGGCTGTAATGTGGCTCCCCTGAAGGATCGCTCGGACGTACGGGACGATGCGGATGCCGAAGGCTGCTGCTCCCTCTCGCCTTCCCCCTCGTCCGGAAGTTGCCCCTGGGCTCGGCTGGCCGGGGTGGATGGCTGCCTGTCGGAGCCCTACTGCCTCTGGTTCCAGCTCTTGGCCAAGGCGTACTGGGGAGAACTGGAACTCGGGCTCACGAATCCCAACCGCAGCATGTCATGGGCTCGGCTGCGGGAAGCATCCAGGAAGAACTGTGTTCGATCCCGGGTAAGGACGGCGCGTCGGATCCCCGGACAAGTGGACCGTGACGAAGTATTTATTAGCCCACAGACACGCCGAATATGAAATTCGGCAATTCCGTGGCCCGGCGGAGGCTTGTAGGTTTACATAAGAAGCATTTGCGAGGGGAGGAGAGGTTAGGGGCGACTGCACTTTGTTGTGCTGTCTGAGGAATTTTTTTGTGCGTCATCCTGCTCTCCAGTGGCAGGGTAGTCCTGTTTCACTGACCAACATCTTGTATAATGCGAGTCCATCTGTGTGTGTTGGGTCTTAGGTTTCATTTGTTGCCGGTCCCTACGGTGGATCCAGGAAAGCGCTCCGCTGTGTGTCGTCACATGATGGCATTGTTGTTTTTTACCAGCTGTGCATACATGGCTGCCCTGGTGGTGTACATAGCCTCTCAGCTAGGAAATGTCCCCTCTCTTCTGAGCCGTCCTTTTATTTTTAAACTGGATAGAATGAAGTAAGTCTTTGTTTAAAACTGGGCCGAACTTGAAAACGAAAAGCATGTATTCCTGCGATGAAGCGAACAAGGGTGACTAATGTTAAATGTCTGTGGTCAGAGAGCCAGAGAGGTTCGGGGAGGAAAACCAAGAGAGAGACGAAGAAGGTAGATCATGAGGTAATCTGCCCGGGGTTGACTCATTCCTCACACACACACACACACACACACACACACACACAAAAGACGAAAGCATAGTTTGGAGAAACCCAGAGTCCAAATTTAATGACATTCAAATTCACCCAAACTACTGATCTCATATACATAATGAGGCTGGCACGCAAACATTCGGTCCTGCAGGCAATGGCACCATATGGCGCCAGAGAGATCAAACCCTTCGTATGACTGGTTTGATGAACAGATTGCATGCATAATTGAACAGTATTTATCAGGTCGCTTTCTTGATTTAGTCTGCAGTACTTGGAGGCTGGAACTTTGATTTATCAGGATACAGCACTTTTGGCATCGTTTGCCTTTTCACTGAGCGGCTCTGCTGCGTCTGCTACTGAATCATTAGACCGTATTAGCTATACTGCGCTTATAGAAATGAACTGAGCGCCGGAGAAGTCCATATGTGTGTGTGTGTGTGTGTGTGTGTGTTACCCGTGGGCCATTAGTGCCCTCAGTTGTTGCATAATCCGTCATTAAATTTTAAACATTAAAATGGAAACAAAAAGCAGAATTCTGCTGTGACGCCCCCCCCCCCCCGCCCCTTTGTTGCTCCTCGAATGGTGGCCGGCGTCCAGCTTCCCTGCCGCTGGCTCTCGCTGGTGATTTCACCAGTTATACCAATAAGCCCACACCCATCCAACTCTCCGAAGAGCTCTACATCTGCTCCTCCCAGACAGGCCAGAGGACGGTATAGAAACAGGGAGGAGGAAGATGAGGGCACGAGGGATCCCGTCTTTGTTTTAGATCCACGCCTAAGGTGTTTCTCGGTCGGAGAGCCTGCAGAGAGGAGGGATCTGGGTTGAAGCCGGGGTTCTTGGCAGTTTGAGCGATGGCTGCCGGAGAACCGGTCAGCGGTGCGGTTCAGCTCTTTCGCTGTTTTCAGAGTAAACATGATGCAAACGGGGGATTTCATCATCTGGAGTTCGATCCCAACAGTTTGCGGGATGAAGTGTTATGAAACGTTTCCTGCAGCAGCTTGAGAACCACCTTCTCCCGGACCGAATCTTTAACTGTTTGATGAAAGTAAAATAGGGACGATGGTGTCAGAGCCTCTCGATGAGAGTGAGCCGGTTTGTCTGTTCAGTGCTTCAGTTGGCCTTCTTGTCGAGATCAGCGTCCCTCCGTTCCTCAGCACAATGATTTTCACACTTTCATTTTTAAGTATGATAATGATAGTTGCATTTCTACACCTTAACCCTGATATCGTTGCACGGATGCCGGGCCACGCGACGCACAATTAACTGAAGAAAAAGCCCATCGTCGCTAAATTATTCTCCTTTCTCGAACGTCTTTATCCGATCCACAACCCTGATGGTTCGGGACGTTTAAACCCACTAAGTGACACGTCTTCATCTCACGACGACCTCCGTCCACACTCACCGCTGTAAGCCGTGACCCCGGAATCCTCACACTTTCATCTGGCTCTAGTTGAACTGAAGAAAAGGAACGAATAGATGCTAACGCGCTCAGAGCTGGAAGGACCACACACACGTGCTACTTTGGGAAAAATCAAAAAAGAATTATGACGGCAACGCTTAAAACGGTGTGAAGCCCCGTCTCGAATGACAAACACGTGTGTTTTTGTGGAAAAGCTGTTCAAATCCAAAACTCCCGAGCGCGAGCGAATGACTCGTTCACCGCAACACAACAACCCCGGTCGATAAACCGCCGCACCTACATGTGTTTGTGTTTGTGTTGGGGTTTTTCCCCCCCCGTCTGAGCCGTCATATCGAGAAAAAGGACGGTGGACGTCCAGACCGGAGTGACTCGCCGTGTTTTCTGCCGTTGCCGTTCGAGACGGCACACATCCACCCCGTCCCGCCTTCCTCCGACGGAGAAGCGATCAAAACCCGGCGCCGCATCCTACCGGGTGCAGAGGTCGCGTTATTGTGGCGTCCATTCTAGTTACGCAAGCCAAAAGCTGCCAGCATTTAAGGGCTGTTTCTTATCCGGCATTGGTCACAGTGGGGTTGTAGAAGATAAGACCGTCATCAGGCGAGCAGGCCAAACAGCCCTAAAGGTTTAATAATGAAAGCCACATGCATGCCGGCGTTAAGCTGGGGGCAATACAAATATGGCTTAAAAGACAATCCTGATTATTTTGACAGATATTGCGCTCCGGGTTTTTTAACCACACTTTTGAAAACAAATCATTTGGTCGCATTCTTGGCCTTCGCCGCCAACACGTCGACACGTTTTTTTGTTGTTTTTCATTTTGCCCAAGCGAGGCAGGGGACGCGTGGAACGGGATGTTTCTGTTCGGGAGCGCGCAGGAACGATTGGCACCCACTATTTGACTTTCCGCTTTTTGCGTAGATCAAAGATTACCGACATCGGTGTGGAGTCTCTGCGATGTGAAATCGAGATATTCACGCAATGCAGATTTCCATGTCGGAGACATTACAGCGCAGTCCCGCGAGGAAACGATAACGCCGCGGTGGCTCGAACACGAGGGCTGTGAGTTTTTTTGATTGCGCGAATGTAAACAACCACTTCTGGTGATTTTGCGCAAGAGGTTCCACTTGAAGAAACAAAACTGCTCGAAAGCTCTGGAGGAATCTAAACCTGATCCGTTATCGAAGCAGTCGGGATGAATCTGCATGTCGGCGACTAAATAAAGGTGTTCCGTGACCTCCTGTCCACGTCCACCGGAGTCAGATGATGCATAGATGTTTGCAGGAGGTAGTGCTCATGCTGTCAGCTTGTATTTCCATTGTTTTTAAATGCACAGACTATGTATATGGATTATCTGCTGGACTCTCAGGCGTGCCGAATGGAATAACCAGGATGAGCGTCCCCAGATTTTCCTCGCGGTTTAAATGTTGCCGTTCCCTCCGCAGGCCAAACAGAAGGACGGCCACGAGCAGAGCGATGCGTCTGCCACCGCCTCTCCCGGCGCAGAGGACGAGCCCTTCTCCTGGCCGGGGCCCAAGACGCTTCATCTGCGCCGGACCTCCCAAGGCTTCGGATTCACACTGCGGCACTTCATCGTGTACCCGCCGGAGTCTGCGGTGCACAACTCCCTGAAGGTAACGTATCATTGAGGCGTCCCTCCGACAGTGTAAAATGTATCAAAAGCATCAAAAGAAGATCGTCATTACCACGTGCTGGGTAATATTGTGTCCCAAACATCTTCAATCAACAAAAGAAGATGGGCAATCATCTAGAGCAGGTGTCGATCGCAATGTACCGGTCGATCGCAAAGGTAGTGCGGGTAGATCGCATGGCATTAAAACGTAGACGTCAGTCTATCCTCCTCACTATGAAATTAGTCACTTGTCTGACAGTCGGTCTGTCCAATCTGATCTTTTCTGACACGGGCGTCACGGCGCATGTGCACATAACGGCGCGTTCTAGCGAGCTAGCCAGTTAGCCTCCAATTTATGTCTTCTAAACTTATGGGTATAAAAATGAGTGGGGGAGCTGGACCGAGTAAAAAGACTAAAACGTATCACTTCCGCACGGAATGGGAGGTGGACTTTTTTTTTTGACTAAGTCATTTTCAAAGTGCGTTTGCCTCATCTGCCATCGCTATACCGAAAAAGAGAAACGTGGAGCGGCATTTTCAGACCCTTCATGAAAACTGCAGCACGAAGGAGAAAGGTGAAGGAACTAAAATCCCAGCAGTCATTTTCTCACACCTAACTTCAACTATGCTGCTGACTCCATTCAAGTCATCAGTTTTAGGTATTTACCAAAAAAGTACTCGGTTGCAGTGTACCATAAGGGTTCATGCAGTTATGCAAGATCCACAAACATTTATTGTGTTAAGTATACTCAGTAGATATACAAATAAATATATATTCAGCATTTTTAGCAGAGATAGATCATTTGAAAAGTAGTTCACAAGGCGAAAAAGTGCGGGCACCCCTGATCTAGAGGGATGCTGAGCTGCCAGCCAGGAGGTCCCACCAGGACCAGCGAGGAGATTTACGACTGGAGGGAAAGAGGACAGGAAGTTGGTGGATGTGAGAGTTAGACGGAGGCAGGTGATTGGCTGGGACGACCCCTGGTGAGGCGGTCCTTACCAAAGTGGTTCCTGCTCGGTCTGTCTTGTCAAAATGAAATGATATTTCACCAGAGGAGCGTGGATGTTCATATTAGCACGGGTTGATGCAGCTGCGCTACAGTTAGCATGTTTGGCTGTGATCGGAGAAACATCCGAGACCCAAATTCCACAATAAGTGCCTTGGATGGTGATTTTGCATGATATAAAAAGTCATTTTTTCTGGTCGGTTACTGAAGTCACAAATTTCTGACAGTCTCCGTTCAAGTCCACCAGATCCCACGTTGACAGATCCAGTCTCACCACCAGCGGTCTAAATTCCGCAGCTGCTCCAGTGTTAGCAGAAAATATGGACTGCTAAGTTGTCAGCCTTCACACTTACTTATTTCTATTAGATGAAGGAAAACACAGTCAGATTTAGAATTTAATGACATTTTAACAGAGGCATAAAAAAATGTGTCTAAAATATAAATATGAGGTTAAATATAAAGGGATAAATAGTATCACAGTGTCATATCACATTTTTGGGCCCCTATTGGGCTGCCTCCGAATTTGTCGACTGACCATTATCGTTATTATTATAACCATCATTCGCTGAAATGATATTTTATCGGTCAGTTGGCGCGGTAGGGAATAAATGCAAACACTCGATAAATTCTAAATGAAATGAAATAAAAATGGAGCAATGAACTCCACAAGCGTTGACTGCCGCTGTCCAGAGCTTCATGCCTCCAGGACTCTCATTTGCACACGCAGAGCACAAATGCTGCATTGATTTTCCATTTTGAACACAGTAGTGTGCGCTTGCATCACATGTGCACGAGGTTCTCTCAGACTTCACACACGGACCAAGCGATAATTGTGTTGCCGTCGATCGTCTACACGTGTTCGCCAGGTTGGGCTTCGTAGAACTCGGCGTTGAGCAAACATATATGACGGGCCTGTTGCGAGAAAGGGAAGAATTCATTGCCAAATATTGCATTAGACACACATCACTGCCAAGTGTTGATATTCTCCTAAATGCAGCCTTGCCGCAGTGCTAATTCTACCATCTCACCCCAGCTTTTCAACCACTTATTTATGTAAGTTATTCCAAAAAAATTCCCCATCTGGATGTTGGTGTGTCTCCCTGAAGCTCTGGTCCTCCATCAGAGGCCTAGAAGCTTGACGTTTCACCTCACCGTTCCCAGGATTCTTCTGGACAGAGATCTCGGATGTTCTTCCTGGGATCTGCTGGAGTCATTCTCCCATCTTTGGGGTCACCGCTTCGCTGACCCCACCACTATCGAGATAGTTGTTCACGCCGTGCATCTTCTTCAGCTCCCCCTTGAAGCCCTCGTACTCCTTCTTTCTAACGTCCGGGATAGCTGCTGTCTTCTGCTTCTTGTCCACCACCAGTTTGTCCTCCTGGAACTGTCGGCTGGGTCTGTCTGGATCACCTTCGGAGGTGTCTGGGTGTAATACACTTGAGTTTCCAGAAATGCATCCACCATGTGTGCGGTAGATTGAATGAACCCAGGTTTATAAACTCACACCGACAGAGATTCCTTCCTGTGTAATTTCACTTGGACCAGAACAGAGCGCAGCAGACCGCAGCGGCCAACAATAGTACGAATACCCCGGCGTTTGTCACACTGACTCGCGCGAGCCCACCTGGGAGATCGCCAGTTGCCCTCTGGATAACATCAGCCCCAATCTGCCGCTTAATCCTGACGTTACAGCGTGTTATCCCTCCCGCGGGCGGAGAGCGGCGAGCACCGAGAAGGTGTACCAGGGGAGGAAGCCCAGCGACCCCAAGGCATACCGCCGCCTCCCCCGTTGTGCTCTTCGGAGACCGTTTCCAGTTTGTAGTATTTTCGTCTAAAGTTTAATATTTACCGACAGGTGAAACAAGGCTGTGTTGTCCTGACCATTTTTCATTTGGGGTTCACGTGCTCATAACAAGACAAGTTCTGGAAACCCGCGATCAGTCAGGTCAGGGCCCTCGTAGACCCCAACCTGGTCTCCCTTTACGTAACGCGGAGATCCTCGCAGATTCATCGCACTCAGTTTAATTACTTTTGAGATCCTGGATTTGAGCTGTTGACTAATTGCGGTTTGGAGATATTAGGGCCGGGCTAGAGGAGGGTCAGGGGTCTTAAGGAAGAACTTGGAGGAGCAGGAGAGTCTTAAAGGATACATGGATAACGTGTGCCGCCGAGGGGAGGGGGATTAGTGCCCCGTGGTTTTAACTAGAAATTAAGTTTTTACGTGTCGGGATGTGAAGAAACAGACGCAGATATGAAGCGCCTTTTAATACGTCGCAGGATTTACCCTCATTCGCCTCTCTCTCGCTCCTTCGCTTGCTAAGAACAAAAATGAACAGGCAGTTTTCCTGCGCTATGTAAAAAAAACAACTTTTTTTTTTCTTCTTATTAATGTGTTGTTTGTTTGATGCACTTCGTCAGATGTTCCTCAGGGTTTTCACATTTTAAACACATGCAGGAGGGTCACTGCAGACTCAGTTGTCCAGAAGGGAAAGAAAGGTAGAATGTAATTGGCCCTGTGACTGACAAGTCCAGAGTGAACCTCCCAGAAAAGAAACTCTTTCAGGAATATGGTTGTATATATATGTGTATATAAACAGTGGTCCCTTAAGATAAGAATTTAATTTGTTCGTATGTAGATTTTTTTTTTGTATCTTAAAAGAATCGTCCACATTCAAAATAACAGAAAACAAATTAACCCCTTCCCCCCCAAATTCGCAAAATGGTATATACCGAGGATGCATTGCGATTCTTTTCACGTGCGATATCAGTCACACGTACGCCACATTCATGCTTCGCTATTATTTCGTGCTTAATTTGCATAGAAAGCATTTCTGGATTCACCACTTGCCTTACCACCTGCTTTCTTAGGGCTCATGGTGATTATTAAAAAAAATACACAAAATAAGAACAAAGATATCAAATTACGCCACACAACAGATAGGAACGCGACACGAGAAATGTGCACTATTCGAAGTATCCGGATGAATTGGGCCGAGGGATGCTGGAAGCGGCGAGGCGTTCTTCAGGGGGAGAGCAGCGAGCAGCGCCAATTCAGGAGACATGGTGGCGTCATCAAGCATATTCGAGTTCTGGGAGCTCACTTGGTGTGTACCGCGCAAATTTTCGAATTTTGGGTTTCTTGCTCTGGTATTCGTATTATGACGTTTTTAAAATTTGTTCAAATCACATTTGGTATCTTAAAGAAATAAAAAAATCGTATAGAAAGTGATTTGTATCTTAAGGGGCCATTGTATATATATATATATACACACACCATATTTTCCGCACCATAAGGCGCACTGGATTATAAGGCACACCTTCAATGAATGGCCGACTTTTAAAAAAATGTCATATATAAGGCACACTGCATTATGAGGCACATATAATAGAGGCTACAGTAGTTGCTGGGGTTGCGTTATGTATCCACTAAATGGAGCTGCGCCAAAGGGAATGTCAACAAAACAGTCAGATAATTCAGTCAAACTTTATTAATAGAATATAAGCCAACGTTCTGACGACTCCGTTCTCTCCCAAAACAATTAAGTGAATTCACAATACGGTACCGTACGTACCAGTAGCTCTTACCGGTGTTTGCGCCGCCTTCGTTGAAAACAATATTTTTCCAACTCCATTTGTCACAGTTCAAAGCGTTTCACAAAACGAAAGCACCAAGAAGGAGCGCCTCTAAATTCATTGATGTTCTAGTCGCTAGCTAGCGCTGTTGCCTTTATTGGAATAGTGACTGTAAATTTGCTTCTACCTGCAGTTCTCTGTTCAACAAACCACTGTTCAAGTTTGTCCTCCAACTGCGGCCATCTCGCTTTGTTCCTTCAGAAACTCTGTTTGGTCTTCTTATTGCTTCTTATAGCGTCCTCCACTTCCGCACCATTGATTCGTAAATGTTGAATTCTCTCGCTGCTGCTCTATTCCGTGTTCTACTGCGTGACTGATTGCCTTGAGTTTAAACTCTGAGTCGTAAGCATATCTCTTGAAGGAGCCATTTTTGTGTCTTTACACACACACACAAGTGGTGTGGGATTGGAATTTCCCTTTACCGTTTTTGCTACTTCGGCAACACGCGCACATGCACGCACAAATGGAAATGAAAATACATGCTTTGCGCAGTCATATATCCCAGCATGCACTGCGCGCTACTTCTACAGAAGAAAATGGAGTCGGCGGTTGCTTCCCGTAGTTGCGAGATCTCTTGCGGCTCAATATTGATCCGTATATAAGGCGCACTGGATTATAAGGCGCACTGTCGCTTTTTGATAAGATTAAAGGCTTTCAAATGCGCCTTATATTGCGGAAAGTACGGTATATATATGTATATTTCACACTGCTTTTACCATTTTAACGCAAGTTTTTAAGATGTGCATCTGTTTAAGAATATCAACAGGCAGAAGTGAAACAAACAAACTTTAAAGCTGGAGAAGACGGAAATGATCTGACCTTGTCCTCTCCTTTCTCTCTTACAGGACGAGGAGAATGGCAGCAGAGGTGAGTGAGCTGACCTTTCTTTGCATCTCCTGATTGTCGGGCCTTGTTTGGATCAAGGCCGGCAGAAACGCTAACTTACATTTGGGTTCAGGTGTCATCGATGACTCAAAATCGGCTTTAGGAATTAATATCCATCACGACCATTTTTACATTGCAGAGGAAATGGGTCAAATTGGGACTAGACGAACCATATTTATAACGTGTGTGAGTTAGACGCAGGCCCTTCAGAAAATGATGCAGTAATCTAACATAATATTTCATGTTTGCATGAAAACACGCACATATGCTAAAAAAAATAAAACTAATCTCCCGGCCCTTATCGCTGGAGTAGAAGACACATTTGAAACTTCATTTTCTCCATGCAGCTTTCTGATTTACTTTTAATTGTTTTCTGGCCGACTGTCAGGCACACCGTGTTTTGCACCGGCAGCACTTTTCCGATCGTCGCTCCTCGCTCCGCAAGAGCGGCAGCCCGAGCTGAGCTTTTAGTTTGGCAAGGCCTCGAAAATTCCTCCGTGCGTCCGGCTCATCGTTCCAGCGCCTCGGTATTCTGCCGGTGTCTGCGGGGCAGCTCCGCAGCCACCGAGCAGCCGCCTTCCCAAACACCACATATTGTTAGGGACGTGAATACACACTCTCGCGCACTTCAAATAATCCGGTGCACTGCTGGATGCAAAACACTTTCACCGCTTCCCATTCACAATCATTTTTTCACCTGAAACCCGTTCATGGATCCAATTCGTAGTCACCTCAAGTGAGTGAAGGTTGCCGGTGTGAAACGACTAGGCGGGACAGGAAAGGGGAGGTTAGCGTCGCGTTTCGGTGATGCTAACCGTCGTTTTTGTGCAAGTGGGCGGCGAAAGCGGAGCGTCCCAGGTTGTCGGTCAGCCCTTCTCCACCGGCTCCCGTTGGGAAAGGGAGAGATTCCTGTAAGTGTCCCTCATCATCCCTCTTGGCCCTGGTGTCACATTCCTGCGCCGCGTCTCCTCCCATCCGTTTTAACTCTTGCGTGGCCCCGCCAGACCCTCCCACGCAGCCGGACCAAGACCTTCTGGATGCTTGCGTGGACGCCTTTCTCTCACTGAAGCATCTCCTTTTGAAACTCACGTTCCCATATTGTGACCACCGTGGAGAATCTATGTGCGACTCTAGTTACTGCATAAGAACCTCCCGAGGGCTCCCCCCCACCGACACAAATTTACAGGAAATGACTTGGCGGGCCTCCAGCTGCTCATGAAACCTCCTTTACTTCCCGGCGAGCTCTCCTGCCCCGGCGAGGATGCACTCGGAGCGTCCGCCTCAAGGCCGGCTTGTGGACTGAAGCTGCTTCTGGGTGGACCGTTGGCTCCCGCCGCTGCAAAGTATACCTCTATACCTGCTGACTGGGCGTCCCTTTTTGGTCCACAATTATTGGAGATCTGGAATAAGTGGAGAACGCCTACCTTCTGGCATTCTCGGGCTTTGTTGAAAGACGGTTTTCATCCCGCGGTCGCACTTCGGCTCGATTGTCCTGCAACTGCTGATTTGTTTTGCACGCTATTATTGCCGGCTAGCTCTTGGGATAACACAGTAACTTGACGTTCTCTGCAGCTCCCCAAAACTAGCAAGAGCCAAGGGCCAAGAGCCAATAATCCATGCCAGATATTGTAAAATGCAAATACCGACGCAAAGTTATTGCATTAGTAGAGTATTAAATATGCAGCAGTAATGGCACTTCAGAAAAGCCCGCGAAAAAACACGCCGTCCGGAAACGCTCGTAGAGGCGGCATTGCCGGGAAACATCCGACCGTGACGGCTACGTTTGCTGTGCAAACCGTGCAGGGAGAACGGTTTCTAGAAGTTGCGCGCCGCAGCCGTCCGCGGCTCTGCTCGCCTCCCCGGCATGCAGCAACGCAGTTTATTTGCTTGACTCCGGGCCAGTGTTTGATGATGCTGTTGTGTTTGGAAAGGAGAGGGGGGGGAAGGGAGGGGAGGGGGCGGGGGGCGCTCTAGACCACATGTTGACTAGCTGGGTGTTGCCGCTAGAAATACTTAAGACCTCCAAAAAGGACCAACAGGCGGGCCCATGTGCTCTGACGTAGGTACGCAGATAAACAAACAAGAGCCGTGCAGAAGGTGCATCATGGAAAAATTAAAAAACAGAGGAATATTGTGTGCTGTCTCTCCGTGTGCGTCTGCAAACCGGCGGCTTCTCCTGCTCGAGGCCACGTTATTGCTTTTCTACCTGCGCCCTCCAGCCCCATTGCGGTGTGCGGGTCTAATGTGCGCTCAGAGAAAGAGCAGATGGATCGATGTCTGTAAATGTGACAGGACACCGTTGCTCCATACCGTACATTCCTACGCCGCTGCGAATCAGGCCATCGTGCCGGGGTCTCTGTCGGAGGAGCGTAGCTGGATCTCTGTTGGCGGGCTCCCGACTCTCCTGTTGTGTATTTGTTCAGGTTACTAAAGGGTAAAATCCAAATGGTGCGTTTTGTGCCATGCTTATGAAGCTGTGGTATCTCAGCGCAGAAACGTCTCCATCTGTTCAAATATTTGCTTTGCATTCAACGTTGAAACACTTTTCTCTGAAAATACCAGCTTCGCCTCCCCTCTTTTCCTTTTTGGCCGATTTCGGTTCGTTCCCGTGAAATCTTGAGAGGGCATTGACGAACCGGCACGCAGGGCTCTCCTCCTTTGGGTCTTTAAGTGCACCACCTTCTTCCAGCAGAGCCGGAGCCCGAATTGTTTCAAACATTTCCTCTGGTCTGCTGCGGTTCTTTCTGTTACTTTGCGAACAGACTCAGTCTGACTCATTGGACTGCAATGCATTTACATATTAGATGTGGGACGTGTGTGTGCGTGTGTGTGATGAAACTGTGAAGGAGTCAACCAACGTAGCGTTGTGTACTGATTGTATCACTGGCTCCGGTTATTTCACCACCCTGTCCTCCGTTTAACCTGGTCATCTCATCCTTGCAGAAGGAGTTCCTAAATGTGCGTTTTGTACGTGACATCAGGCTCGATGGCGGAGTCGCCAGCCATCGCCAGGTCAAAATGCTGATCTCAAATTTCCCATCAGCATGTTACGCAGCGCCAGAACGAACCCGTTGACATCGCAGATAGTCAGAAAAATATAACATGATGCTTCCAAACGCCGTCAGAAGTTCTGAGAAAACTCAACTCATGGTCAAACCCTTTTGGACGGACTGCAGGGGAGACGGAATTATCCTCGGGTTGAAATCCAACCGAGAGCCACTCAGAACTAGAGTTTTCGAGAACGGCGATGACAAAGGATTTCAGTGCGTGTTGTGTTTATTCAACATGTAGGATCGGATTAAAACCTGATAATCGGAAGAATGAATGATATGAGTTTTAAAAATTGGCCAAAGGAGTCAAACAGCATGCAGAATGATGCGTGTCACCAGAGCTTTGTGAGACTAAATTCAGTACTTTTGATGGATAATTCAATACCTGGCTTGTAAAAGTAGCATTTGTTCTGAGATCCGCCCTTTCTGGAGACAATAAGATGAAGGATATAGCCACAATATTAGCAGGGATGCCGAACTGGCTTGGTAGGCAGGCCGTGTTAAGTGTCCAAGGGATACGTAATAGTGCATATTATGGTATGCTCTTATATCTGGATCTGCGGGACCACCCAAATATGTCTTCGCAAATCAATTATACATCCATCCACAAAGACATTGTAAATGCCCCCCTAATGTGTAGGTAGGTCCACCCCTTGCTGCCAGAGTAGCGCTGACCATATGAGGATCAGAAGCCAGCAGGCCTGTGAAAGTACCCTGTGCTGTCGGGGACAAAGATGGTAGCGGTGGATCTTGGACGAACCGTACATTTTGTTTGGGCCTCTATGGGTTGGATTTGTCCGGCCAGCTCATCCCCACGGATGGTCCATGGAATTGAGAACAAGAATATCTGAAGACCGAGTCAGCATCTTGAGGTTGTTGTTGAGTTCCTCAAACTGTCCCTGAGACAGTGACCATTGTTCTGCTGAAAGAAGCCGTTGGCATTGGGGAACCTCATGTCACCAAGAGTGTGTCCATTTGTCTCCAGCAATGTCTTGGAGGGAGGTGTCTGTGGAAATATCATCTCGGGTTTCTCAGAACAACAACTTCTGGACAGTGGTCCAGGTCTGATGGTGCTTCCAGCTTTGGCACCCTGAGTTTGCCTGCAGCCATGAGATCCCACATGCAGAATGGGCTTAGAGCATGTCCGAACCTGGCTCTTCTCAAAGTCCCTCACACCATCTCCCGCCTTCCAGCTTATTAGTTTGATGACTTAGTCCCAGCTGGCTGTTGATCCACTCCACCTTCAGACAGGTGCCAGGGTCAGCAGGTGAGTAAAGTCAGTCAGTAGAACGTATAGCTGATTGCTGTGTGTATATTTCCAGCGTTTAGCTCTAAACTCTTATTGGTTAAAGTTGAACGTCTCGGTCTGAAAGCCCCTCTCAAGGCAAACAGCCTCTCAGCTCCAACGTCTTATTACCCTGATAAATGTCAGCCCTCCCATCCACTTGGAGATCCTTCTGAGACTGTGTTTCACGGACAGATTATAGCAGAAGAATGTTTGTCTCTTTGCCGAAAGAAATCAAAACGCTGAATGAGGGGTTTTTGGCCTGCCGGACAGAGACACGTTGGTTCAGATCCTCTTTCCGCTGGGGTAGATTTGGGTGTTTGGAATGCCAGACCTTTACGTCCGCAGTGGAAAAAATGTTGTGATGAGCGGACAGATGCAGTGGATGTGTCAGCCGTGGGTTTTTAAATCATCGTGTGTCTTCTGGTCTGGACAGCTCACGGTCGCGGAGGTGGCTTTTTAAATGATCTCTTTTCCTTCTTTTAAAGCTCACCAAAGATAGACGCAGTCATGAAATCCAGTTCATGATCCAGCTGGATCCAGGGCGACCCTGAGGAGGAGTCTTTTACTTTCGGGTGGTTGGGTGGCCGTCACACTTCGCATGGAAGATGGCAGACGTCTCCTCAAGGAGGTGTTGATATTTTGTCCGTCCCGGTTAAAATCGAACCATTAAAAATCCACTTATCTCCCTTCCATTTGTTGGCGGCTCTTGTCAGTTACAGAGAAGCGTCCAGGCCGGTAGAAACAGTTGAGAGTCGTAAATTCTGGGCTCACTGTCGAGAATCGCATCGAAGTGGCCGCGCTGTCGGCTAGGCGACCGGCAAAATGACGTTTCCCTCCATGCAAACTCCGCCGCCTCACGCTGCTCCCGCTGACCCAGGGTCTTATTGGCACTCTCGCAGCAGCAGACGTCCGGCACGAGCCGGGTCCGTTTGCAAAGTGCGGCGATTAGCGAAGGGGACCCGTCAGGACCGAGACCACGAGGCGTTCCGCCTTCTGACAAAGTCTGTCGGCCGGGTTGGCGAGGGCGACGGTTTGCGAAAGCGTGTGGAAGGAGGTCGGGACTGGGCTACGCAGGTGGAGGGTTTAGGCTTTCAAAGCAAAGTTGTGTTTGGACCGGTTCGTGTGTGAACTGTACGAAGCTGCTTTTCACGGGAATGGAAAAGCAGGCAGGATTACAGCGTTCCTCTTCCAAGATAGAATCATCTGCCACTTTTCAAGCACCCTTGTTCCTTTGAGGAGACTTTTGACAGCATAACACGCTGTGCCTCAGAAGGAACCCGGTGTTTATGGATTTATGCAAAGTGCCCTTGGACTTTCAGACCTGCCTCTTGGGGAACCTTCTCGTGCCAAGGATCACCACTTTCCGATTTCTTCCTTCGGAGCAAAACATCTATAGATAACATCTGAGCACACATGGCGTTCAAAGGCTTGTGAAATTTGACGTTTAAAAAAAAAAAAAAAAAGCAAACTCATCATTCATCTGTGTTTTGAATGTATTTTTAAATACTCTTCATTTGTACACGGGATGATGTTGAGGTCCCGCGAAGGCTAAAGGTGGGGAAGTATTACACCATAGCTAATGCCGGCCCGGCCCTCTGTAGAATAACATTATCTAACTCATAACAACGGGGGGACGGGGGTTCAGCCGGGCCCCGCTGCTCCGTCAGGGAGGAGGAAGGAAGGCCAAACCAGAGAGCAGCACCGACCACCCAGCCACGGCAGGAGTACCGGGTTCACTGCCAGATTGCACCAGATGGAGCACCAAACTTTGATAGACAATTACTTGTGTGACTTTTCTAAGTTAGCAAGCGCTTTTTTTTTTTTTTTTTTTTTTTGTGAGATTAGATTCAGATTAGATTAATGACTTCATTGTCATTAAAAAGAAAAGCAGCAGGTGCAGACATAGTATGTAAATGGTATTTTATGTCAATAACTTACAAGTGATTTACTGATCGGGCACTAATTTGATATTATTATACTTTATTAAGCCCTCGTGGGGAAATTCCTTCTTTTCATTTAACTCATCATGGATGAGCCACGAGCGGTTGGCCGCCACCTAGCAGCACCAGGGGCGCAGTCAGGGCTTCGGTGTTTTAGCTCAACAATACTTGGACACACAAGGAGGAACCAGGAATCAAACCAGGAATGTTCTGTTCCAAGGACGAGCGCTCTGCCCTCGGCGCCACTTAAAGTTTGGAGATGCCGGGGCTTGAACCCAGGACTTCATGCATGCCAAGCATGCGCTCTACTACTAGGAACACATATAGATGGACAGGTGCATTAAAATGTACTGGACTATAGACAGGAACTGGGGGTGTTGTTTCCAAGAGGAACTCTAGATGATAAGTTCTACTGTAACTTGAAATAGACATTAAATAGTGCCGAAATAAATAGGCAGTAGCGAGCTAGGGTTGCTAAAGCGGTGTAGTACTGTGTAGTGTGTGTGCAGGACAGTCCGGTAGTACAGTGGTAGTGTAGGACAGTGTACAGTTAGATAGGCTAAGCTAAGATAAACTGGATTGATCCCCATAGGGGAATTTCCTTTGTCACAGCAGCGTAACAGTTATAATATCAAAAAATAAAAAAGTAAAATCAATACAAATATAAATAGACAGAGGGTAGCGAGATATCCATGAATAAACAGACAACAGCGACAACATCAGGGATAATAATGGACAATATAAAGGAGGTGGTGATATAAGGGTGAAAAATACACAACCAGAACTAACTGGCACTATAAATAGAGTGACTATAGCAATGACAAGAATAAAATAAATGTACAAAAATAGGCAGGATGCGTGCGGGCTGGGACCAACAAGGATAAGAAAGACAGCAGAGTTTGGGCATGACATGTGAGATTGTGAGATCCCATCAGCCGCTGCTCGTCTCGCAGGGGGTGGGAAGGATCGTCCAGGAAAGCTCCCGGTTCGTCCTTCACCCAAATGGCCTCAGCCTCCTCCATCCTGTGGAGTGCATCAGTGTTGTGTGACCAGTCCAATTCATAATTAATGTGGACCCCTCGGTACTTGTAGGAGTCCACTATCTCCACCTCTTAAATAAAAATGCGCGCCGCTGGGAGTCCGCCTCCTTTTTTCATTTGGAGAATTTCCTCCCGGGTGTATTTTATCATTTTCCTCATTATCGGCAGGGGGGACACTGTGGCAAACAACACAGTGCCGCAGAGAAACGGTATACAGTCCCACCCTTAAAAGAACAGGTACATAAATAACTGGAGAAAATAAAGAGTAAAGGATAGTAGGAGCTGCCGCGACATGCTGCCGTCAAAAAAAAGAGTTATTAGCTCTGTTCGTGTATCACTGAGGAAGCAGCAGCCAGGAAAGAGGTTTGTATTTGGCATTGAGTATTTTTTTGACAACATCCCGGATGCCTTAGCTAGGAAAACCCATTGCATACCTGATTATTAACGTGTCCACGCGTTGTCCTCCCGGCGCATGAACACGGAGTGCTTAAAATTAATAACAGATGAAATCTGGAGCGAGGTGCCACCCAGGAGAGCTGCATCGATTCTGGCCTTTCGGACGTGGAGGAGTAGCTTTGGACCTGGCTGGCATGTTACATTAATCCACGCCGTAGTTTGTGCGTTGCTCAAGCAGTAAAGTATCCACAGATTTAGATGTTCACGTTTAATCCCGTTTGTCCAGCTGCGCTATGGAATCCTCCAGAATCCAATATTCGCTGCGGAGTTGGAGCTCTAGGATATTGGGTTTGGATTGGAGCGACCAGTAAACTCATTCATTCACATGAATGGACCGAGGGCCAACATTGGTTTCAGGAACTGTATCTATAACCTGGATATACTTATTACACAGACTGTTATTTTTTTTTTCGTAGTTTCATGTCAATTCACATTTCATTAGATGATGTCTCCTGCATCTTTAACTGATAGACTACAACCGAGAAGGTGACCTTGAAAAAACTGAGATGCATCTGGACAATCTGGGTTTTTTTGTTTTTGTTTCTTTAAATAGTGTTCACATTGGCCCCAGCATTCTAGTCAAATATTCATTCATTTTCCATCTGGCTAATCCTGCACGCAGGGTTGCTGGGGGGCTGGAGACTATCTCAGCTGTCACTGGGCGAGAGGGTTCATCCTGGACATCATATAGAAGCATCCAACTATTCACACATCTGGTCAACTCATGGTCTCCAGTGAACCTCCTGCAAGTGTTTGGACTGTGGGAAGAACCCGGAGAACCCGGAGGAACCCCACGCAGACACGGGGAGAACATGGAGGCTCCACACGGGAATCCCTGTGGGAATCCAACCAGGGACCTTCTGGCTGCGGGGAGGAGGAGGAGGAGGAGGAACTCGACGCTGCTCCATCTCTTGGACACTAAGATAAACAGTTGGCCTGCAGTTGTGTTTAAAACAGAAAACATATTCCAACTCTGTCACTGAGCTGACCGGCTGACAAGATGATGGAATCAGGCGTATTCTTCGGCCGTATTGTGTGGAGAAACCACCGGAACACGCGCCTCTCCTGAGTTTTACCTGTCAATCATCTGCATCCCAGCACTGGAGAAGAGTGCTTTCTTTTTCTTCTCCATCAAGTCACTTTTACCTTTTCTGCTTCCAAGTGGCGCAAAGAAACCCTCTTTTCCGTTTTTTAGGAATGACAAACGAGAAAGGATTCATGCGCTCTGACTGGCCACTCTCATATTTGACTCTTTGTGATGTTTGACTTATCATTTTATTACCACAATATCACCCCTGACTGTCCCTGGTGGGGAAAAGATGGGAGTATGTTTAGTTTGTATTTGTGTGATTTACCCCCACAGCATAATAATCTGACCTCCCATAATCACAGATAATCTCCTCCACAGGCTCCTCTGCCTGGATCCCTTTGAGTCAGCTGATTTTTTTTTTTTTTTGCTTGTTTTCAAATATAAGCGTTGCCAGCAGAGGAGCAGCAGGTTGCCCTCTGGTGGACAGACCCAGAGTCTGAAGAGGTGGAGAAACGTGTCAGGGTTGATGGAAGATCATCAGCCAGAAGGAAAGGAAAGGTTGAGAGGATGGATGGTGAGAAGAAGAAACCCTGTTGTCTGGCTTGGAGACACTCAGGAGAAGACAGGAGGTTGCCTCCGGGAGTGAGGAGGATGGAGAGGAACGGGAAGGAGTCCATCAGAGGGGCAGCATAGGGTGGATGTTCTGGAGATAAAGTCACACAGAGATGGTTTGGACGTGGACAGAGGAGGGATGGAGGAGGATGCTTAGAGGAAAACCAGAGAAGAGGTTTATGGAGAGGGTTAGATGGAGGCAGGTGATTGGCTGGAGAGACTCCTGATGTGAGCAGCCCAAAGGAGGAGAAGTTCTACACAGGAAATGACTCTTAGTGCACTCTGCTGCCTTCTGCTGGATGAACACAGCGCCTACATCTGGCATCCACTTCCTGACTGCCCGCTGGACGGAAGAAACCGTCTTAATCGGAGAAAACGTTTCCTTCATGACGGCGTCCAACAAACGCCCGCGTTCTCCCGAGTATTGGAAACCCTCTGCACCTTTAGAACACCTGATCTGGAGATAAATACATCTGAATCCTCTGCAGTGACACTCTGGGCCAGAGGAGGGGGCCGGTGAGGCACCCCGTCCAACACCGCATCCTTCAGAATGATTTGCTTGTTGAGTTGGACAAAGTGACCGCTTCACCCACTGCATCTTCTCTGCCGTCCTTCCACACCACATGACATCTGCTGAGGCGCTCAGGAAGTAGCCCGCACACTTGAGGTTCCCCCGTAGAAATGGTGCGCTGATCTTCCTCAGACCTCAGGTGGAAACGGGGCTTGTTGTGCAGACGGAAAAAGAAAACACGTTCCGGTCAAAGGTAGGCGGTCCTCCTCCGCCAAGCCCCGTCAGCACAGCGTGACCTCCCCCCGCCGCTCTCAAGCCAAGGACACACCTGACGGTAGAATCAATGAGAGGAGGTGACGCAGAACTTGTATTCCAGGATGGATCGTCTAACGTATCCTGGTTGATGACGTGTAGAACCGTGGTCCGTGGCTGGGAACCTGCTGGACATGTTTATGGATATAATCAGATATACTCAATAACTCCCACATGATCAGGCTGCTCTGAGGCTCCTGCTGCAGCTTCAGATTTCTCATCGAATCCAAACAAGTTGTACCTTGTTGAAACATCTCATGCTGTGGGATTTGCTGTTTGTCAGCGGTGTGTGTTGGCGACATTGGTGGTTAGAGAGCTTCTGCTGAGTCCAGAGAGAGTACCGTATGGGGGCATGGGGTCAAGGTGATGGAGCTCAGGGCATCCCCGCGATGTCAGAGCGTGTCCACCCCCGCGGCTTAACGTTCCACAAAAACAAATCATCCCTTTTTGCTTCTCAAACCCGGGAAATAAGTAAATAAAACCTTGTGTTTGACTGTCGGCTCTGCATGTGTTGTGTGGTTGCCAGGGAGACAGCGGAACCGCTTGGAGCCCATGGACACCATTTTCGTCAAACAAGTGAAGGAGGGAGGCCCTGCTCACGGAGCTGGACTCTGCACAGGTACCGACCTCGACCCGCTCATGTCCCGCCATATCATCTATTCAAAGGTCCACGATGTGGTCCAGGGCTCTGCTTGCACCTTCAAGCACCTCACGTTACCGTGGCTAACCTTCTTAACCGCTCATGTTAGCTTGGTCACAAATGACTATTAGCTCTTCCTCGTCCAATACGGCGAGGTCCGTGCGATCGGTCGCCTCCGAACCCGCCGTCTTCGTAAGATGTACTTGTTGCATTCACATTTGGAAAACACGTTGCGGGATAGAAATACTTCAGAAGTTTTTTTGCGAAAACCTGGAGAAATTTGAACGGATTAGGCATAAAGAAGAAAAACCTCCTGGTCGCGGCTCTTTCTGTTACAGGAAATGCTAAGCGGCCCGGATACACTCGGCACCCTCTTTGCTCTAATCTGCTGTATCTGCTCTCCGGAGGGCAGCAGGAGACTCTTTTCCCACAACTCTCCCACATCCCTGCCGGCCTGACCTCACCCCAGCCCACATATCCTGAATGGAGAAAGGATCTTAGCACGAATAAATCAGAAAAAAACAGGCCCCTGGTGTTCTTTGCGCAGCACATATACGGAAGCATTCCTGTTCTTCTCTTGTTCTGCTGCAGGGGACCGGATAGTCAAGGTGAACGGGGAGAGCATCATCGGGAAGACCTACTCGCAGGTGATAGCCCTGATCCAGAACAGGTGAGCGTCCCAGGAGCGTGTTGTCCCTTGTCACGGGCACGCTAACGTCTCAGCCGCGTCGTTGACATGTTCCCATTTGCATGTTGGGGAGATGCTTAACAGCCTCTCCGCTCTGGTTCTCGTCCACAAGCGACGCCTCGCTGGAGCTCTGTGTGATGCCAAAGGATGAGGACATCCTGCAGCTGGTAAGGATGGATCCATCTTTAAAACAAGTGTGTACATATTTGGGGTGGGAGCCCTGCGCTAGTTAAGGATCAGCATAAATGAAAGGCTTGTTCTACTGTCGGTTTGCGACATGTGATCTTCCGACAGCTTCGGGAGGAACCTTTGCATGCACAGGACCCACACGCCGTTCATAAAACACCATTTGAACTCAGTCAGCCGCTTTGCAACAAATAACAAATACGGGAAGTAGACGTTCAGGAGCGAAAGCCGCCAAACGACGCGAATGGATTGCATTGCACGGCATCGGTTCAGGAAATGCCTCTTGGTAGACGGGAATCGTACGAGGAGATCTGGGAGATAGATGTCCGGGCAGGGAGGTCCACCGTCCTGCTTCCTGAACACCAAGCAGCCGTTCTGTTTGCAGTTTCTTTGGTCACTTCATGTTAGTATCTTTGATCTTTATCTTTCCCTCTGGGTTATGGTTGGAAATAAAACACGTGGTGGGCTTTGAATGCGAAAAACCTGGTCTAGACTTACCGGGTTTGGTTTTTTTTGTGTCTGAGTTAGATGATTATTCTGAATCAAGAGGGAGGGAAGCGTCGCCAGGGTCCGTCCGCTCCACAATTAAGCTGTTATTCCAGTGTTTACTCACCGGTCCTCCCTGTTTCGTCGTGACAATCAAGTGCTTATCGCCCATCTTGTGAACAGATGCCCCGCAAAACATGTAAACTTCCAGCAGATCCAGACATCAGCTGCCCCTTTGCCGCTTTTACGAGGTCGGACCCGGCGGCCGATAAAACAATGCCGGTCCGTTACACATGATTCTCCGCCGTTTAGGAATGTCTCTCCGTCGGCAAACAAATGAGTCAGATAGCACCGTGTCGCCGAATTCCTGGCATAGTGGGTTAGCACGGCCTCAGCCTCCGCGGAGCAGAGCCGCCTCCGGCTCGCCGGAGGGAGCCTGAGAACTCACGAGTTTGATATTTGCCAGTGTCACGTCGTCTTATTTAGGGAACTCGGATTTCAGCTTTGTATGGAATCTGGCCGTTAAAGAGCGTCTTAGCCTCGCAGCTAATAACGCACGCCTGGGAGTCCAGCTGGAGACGACAAATTACACTATTTCCTGCAGGGAAATGAGCTGTTGCTCAAACACTGAGTGAACGCAGGTACGCAGAGTGTGTGTGTGTGTGTGGGTATGTGCGTGTGTATAGGCCCGGAGCTCCAAAACGTGTCAATGTTTGTGTGTTTTGGAAGTGGGACCCACTCACTAGCAGTAGGACTGCAGCTGCAGTCAGCTGACTCCTGTCAGTGCACCGTTTACAGCCTGGAGAGACGGACGACGCTGCTGCCGAGCGGTTCGGCAGGCAGGAAGGCTCGGTCTTCACCCGGAGACAGAACGTGAGACTTATAGATAGATGGACCGTCTGCGTCGCGGCAGATGAGGCGAATGGATATTTTGAGCGTGACCGGAAAGCTGAGTTGAGAAGGACCGGCTGGGGAAACGACCACCAACAGACAGCCGGCGAAACAGGATTACCGTTTGAGAAGGAGTGAACGCCGCTCCTGCAGAGGTCTCCTCCAAGTGGCCTCTCCAGCGATGTAGATCTTTAGTCCGCACCACATGGATGGAGTTGTGCTCTGCTTTCTTTGCTCTTACCCGTTCCCCTCTCTGTGTTCCCTCTCCTCTGCCTGCCTCTCTCCCCTCTCTAACACATGGACGGCAGTTTTCCAGGGATATTACCGCTCTGGTAAGGAGGGACGCCGCTACCCCTCGTTCATCCGCTCTCCCATCCCATTTTTTTATTTTAATTTGAATTATTACAGCATGGAGAAATCGTTTTTAATCTGGTAGCGGAGGAGGTTTCTTGTCCCGCAGCCAGCGCGTGTTATCAGCCCCTTATTTAACCAGCATGACTTATTCAAATGAAAGGGAGTCGCCAGCTTCCGTTTGCTCTTCCGTAACCCGACACCTTCAATAGAGCGCCATTTGATTAAAGTGCAAGCCGGGACTCTCCCTCTTTCATTTTCCTGGTAGCCTCTGGGCCAAGAGGCGTGACGGCGATCAACGGTCCCTGACCGCTAACAAGAGTTAGGATTATATTCTTCAATCCGACGAGAGCGTAGAGGAGTCGCGGAGTCATGCTGATGGAGGTAGCTTTACTTATGAACGGCGGACGGAGGCGTCCGCTGTTCACGCCCTCCTCGTGCCTCAGGGCGAGCTCTCCCGAACTGAAGGTGGGTAGAACCCCACCAACCTATTCGTCTTTCCCGCCTCCGTGAGTCTATCCTGAACTTTTCGCAACCGTCTCCCGACTTATTTTGGGCTTTGCCTCCCCTGTTTTTTTTTTTTTGTTTTTTTTTTTTCACTCTTCCATTGTTGTGGCTCTTCATGGAAGTTCACTGTGTCATCTGTCAGTGCCCTTAACCTTTACCAGCGTGAGGTTACCAACAAGATGCCAAACTAGTCGCTCTTTTTGATATTTCGTAAATAGGTGTGTCGGTGGAGTCCAGCAGCCCTTCAGAAGTACATTTATTAGAGGCTCTGCGACAGCAGTGTTTGCCTTCCTGATAAACTCATCAGGTCCGACAGATACTGGTGACAATAAAGGACGTTGGGAATTTAACTGTCTCCCCTCTGTAAAAGGGAAAAAAAGGAAAAATGCAGAATTGACTTACAAATCATCGGAATCAGTGTTATTTATTTGGAGAAGAAGGTAGTAGGGGATTGATTGAAAAAAGGGAGAAAAGACAAGCGTCCATTGTTACTATAAATACACGAAGGGCATTGCTATTTTCGTCCTGCTCCCGCAGCAAGTATATTTACGGTCGTTTGATTCTGAATCGCACGGCAGCTCTTAATGCCGTGCAATACGCTACGTGGATGTCTGTTCGGAAGCATCACATCGGCGGAGTTTAGCGTGGTCTATTGAGGCTCGCCGACCTTCCTGCAACTGGAGTGACATAATGTCCTGTAATCTCTTGCAGGCGTATTCCCAGGACGCATACCTCAAAGGAAATGAAGCATACAGCGGAAATGCCCAGAACATCCCAGAGCCCCCTCCCATTTGCTATCCACGGATAGAAATTAAAGCTACGGGCATGGCTGCGGCAAAGGAGCCTTCCACAGTTTGTGAACTCCCCAGAGGGCCGGCCCAGGGTCCGGGAAGAAGAGCGGGGCCGGCCGAAAAGGGCTACCGGGTTGAAATCCCAGTTCCACCGTCTCCTCCACCTCAGCAGAGTTCGAAACCTCAGACAGCAGTCTGTGTCTGCAACGAGACCGTGAGGACAGCGGCCCCGTCCCCCGATCCGGTGGATAAGGGATCTCGTTTGGCTCGGGCTGGCCCGAGCCACAGGACGGAGGAGAACCGGTTCGGTTCACCACAAGACGCGGGTTCAAATAGACCAAGGCCCCTTATTCCCTCTGTACCCGGAGGGGCACAACTGCAGTACGCCTCTTCGCCAGGCACAGAAACCCCTCTGTACTGCCCGTCATCGAGTACTAGACCAAGCCCCGTTTATCCCGAAACCGCATCCCCAACTGTACGATCCCCAATTGTTGTTGCCTCTCCAGAAACATTTCCTACTTCCGTCTCACCCAACAACAACAACCACTACTCAGCCTCTCCAACAGCCACGTCCAACTCTCCACACCAGAACATTGACTGGAGAAACTATACCACCTACAAGGACTATATCGATGCCAAGAGGCTACACACCTATGGTTGCCGCACCATTCAGGAACGCTTGGACAGTTTGAGAGCTGCTGCAAATTCCAACTCTGCCTACACCCAGCAACGTACGCCGCCTCCTGCTAGTAGCACTCAGAGGGGAGCACTGGGCTCTCAGGTAAGACGGAGGAGCACATCGAATGACCGTGAGTCCGATATAGCTGGCGAGGATACTGCAGTAGTCTCTCCGTTACGAAGTGCCTCCCAGGAGAGGCTTGCCGGAGGAGGAGAAAGGACGGTACCTGACAGGAACTGGCCTCGGAGTGCCTCCCAGGATGCTTTGCCGTTCTCCAGTCCCACAGGGATTGCCAGACCTCGGGCACGATCTTGTGACTACCTTGGCCAGCAGCCTGGAGAATCCCGTGGGGTTGTCTTTGGAGACGGAACAGGAGTGGAGGACAGGTTTCTGCTCTGCAGGGGGGAGGAAGCTCAAGCCAGTAGGCAGGGAGCAGGCCTGAGAGCTTTACCTCACCTAAACAGGACTCTCACTGGAAAGGACGAAGACGGGCGAGGAGGTGAATTGTCTTGCTCGACTTCGGGTCCTTCTTTGTTTACTAAAGTTCTAACTGATTCTGGTTTACCGCCACGGACAGACAGTCACATTGTGAGACCATCTCGTCTGCCTGTCAAAAATCCCATTTTAGATCCATCAGCTGCCTTATGCTCCACTAAAACCGCAGACTTACCCAAAGACCAAAGAGTTAACATCACTGGCAACCATCTGGGCTACCATTCCTCTTTGCATTTGGAGCTCAGGGCCAGAGCTGACAGTCTGAAAGTGGAGGGCAAGTCAGAGGCTGGCTTGGGGGCCAGATCCTCCTCTTGCTCTGGTCCCTCATCTAAACTGCCAACACAGAGACAGACACAGAGTGGACTTGTCCTCCCCTCTTCTGTTTCCTCTTCAGCCAATGGATCCCTGTTCCAAAATCCAAAGGCCCCCGTGTCAGTTAAGGCCTCTTTACGGACTAATGGTGGTCACGCAGAGGGCGTTGAAGGTCCCGATGCAACAGTCGTGGTACTAAGAAGAGACAAAAACTCAGGGCCCCCTCACATTCGCCCACCGTCCTATGTTCTGGCTGTTAATGAAAACCAGGGAGCAGAGACCCACAAATCTCCACCTTTGGTCAAGGCTGGCTCTGCAGATGGAGTGATCTGTTGGATGTCGAGCAGCGGCTGTAGGGACAAGTATGTGCAGAGACTTGGAGACACACGGCAAAGGTCTGGCTCCAACAACTTAGATGACTCCTTGGATTCCATCCCCTTCATAGGTGAGTTCTAATCCCTAGTTCTAATCCCCCTTTTCTTCCAGTCCCCTCACAATTTAGTGGCCAAAAAAATGACAGCGGTTTTGTGAAGGAACCGGTATGTTCTAGGCGTTCTTTATTGCCTCAACAATAACAGTTCTTTTGGAAGCAGCCAGATTTTTTAAAACTACATATTGTGCTTTGCATATCGTGGTTTCCATAAAAGTTTCCTTTGCCGCATCACAAGACTTTGAGCATCATAAGTTGTTTTGGAATGCCCAAAGTCTGCTTTTTATTTTGCTCTGTTTTGTATCTCTGAGCCGTAGCCTAGCAGCCAGATGATTCGCCATGCTCACATTTCTCCCTCTATGTACATCAAGCCTGCCCCCCCCCCCCTCATTTTTAAAAGGTTCAATGAAAACTGGCAATCACGGCCAGTTATATCGGGCGGGGCGGGTTGGATTGGAGAACTGGCCAGTCGCCAGTGAGGTGTGGAAAGGTCTGATTTCCAGAGGCCTTTCTGTAAACACATAAGTGATAGCAAAGTGAATGACCTACTTCAGCCGTACATGCACTTTCAAAGATTAACAGAAGGGTTTCATGTAGAAGTTAAAGCTGTTGACTCTCCTTCTCGTAGCTTTTTTGATAGCATGTCATCGGACTTATATTTTTCACAGGACTATATCCGACCCTTCGTTATCTGGACTGATCGTTTCAGTGCACATTATGTCTGACTGGTTGTTAGTGCTGCATCACAGCAATGTTTGGGAGTCTGAAATGATCCGTGGTGTCAAACCCGCATGGCCAAATAGTTGTCAAGTCTTATTGTGGTACCTGGCCTGGGAGTTTCTCCTGGAAGATGTTTCACCTCTAATCCCAGAGGCTTCTTCGGGTCAGAACTGAACACCTGAAAGGAGAGAAACTAAGTCCGGTGATCTGACACTGATTAACCTGGACCTTCACAGACACATTGCCTAATACCTTTACTTACTGAAAGGACATGACTCATTTGATAGTTCCTTGTCTGAGAAAGGAAATACTGTAATTCAGTATTTTTTCCATGGGGACCCCTTCACATATTGTTGGGATCCTCTGACAAATACCTAGTTCTGTGGAAAATAGAAGATCGTCACCTTCAGCCCATGACTTGTATGCTGACTCTCACTAAATTTGTCGCATGGAGCCCAGGTATTTTCAGACCTCCTAGTTAGTGACCAGAAAATATTCAGCCTATTGTAAATGGGACAATGTCAGGGTTTCCTTGAATCCCGGAAAATGACAGATGTTTCCACGAAAAGCATGGAAAATTAGAGAAAAAAAAAAAGGTTAAATGTCCCGGAAAAGCTAATGTTGTCCTGGAAAATGATTTTGCAAGTGGGTTAAAAGTTACGCGTTTCTGTTGTCCTGCTGTCTTCAATGGGCGGCATTGAGACACAGCACTTCCCTCCTCCCTCTGGCGGGGGCAGCGCCCCACATGACGCCGACAACCAATCAGGTTTGCAAGTATCCTCAGATTTAAGACATTTTCAGACTCCAGTAAGAACTCAGCAGTGGAAATACATGCGTGGTAATTAAGTGTGAATTTGTGGAAGTTTGTCCTACTTATGGCACAACAAGGCAACCTACTGTTTCCAAAAGAGAAATGTATCAAAAGAAATAGTAGGATTATCTCTTCTCGGAACCTCTTAGGGAAATTTGTTGAAAGGACTCATTTGGAGGAAGTTTGAATGAAACAATTTGACAAGCTCCGATCTCTTCACGCTCGTATGGTCGCCCCAGAGCGTGACGTGCCAACACAGGAACCAATCATCAAACCTCATGGCGGTGGTCAAAATTTCACAGCTCACATTGTAGCTAGCAAATACTTGGGCCAAAGCTTCCTCTTCTGTTTGCCATCGATACTTTACATTCCAATTTGCGATGCGCATAGCCAGAATGGAATTCTACCATTGTTTCACAAATTAAATCTGAATACTGAAAACCCAAATTGTTGTCTCGATGCAGATATATCGTGCACAAACACGCTCTTTATATCAGCGAATGCTACAATTCCACAGCGCCCTACAATTTGCACTCCCTCCTTTAGTCATATCTATATCTTAAGTTTAAGCTATCCATATTCATACCTCTCAACATCGCACACAAGAGCCTCGCATCTCTATATTCATGTCAGACTTATGTTTAGACTCAGATTATATTATGTTTTACTGTTTCCTTGCACATACTGAGCTACTTAAACCAAAACTGGAAGTTGGGGTGTTTGCGGTCGTGCACAAGGTTTTGTCACACGCCAGATTTGGTACTTTTGCCCGAGTATAGAGATCAGCCTGGAAAGGTTAATTATGTTGCCGTTTATTATTAATGCATATATTAGAAGAATCCATTGCTCCACAGAGGGTTTTCAGAATTGAATCATTCCAGCCAGCTTTCGGGGAAACAAGCAAACCTGAATGTTATGTAGCTCTAAAGTCCAACATGCTCTTCTCCTGCTCAGAAGGAGCTATTATGCGTGACATTTCCTTGGGCGTGCCGTCTGAAGGAAGGGATTTATTTGTTGGACGGTTGAATTTGAATGTTAACATGACTCGGCATTCCTGACTCAAATTCCAAATTGACTCATCGCTCAGATAACTAAAACAATCAGCCGCAGCTGTAGTAGGCCGTCTAGATGTATGACATCTAGAAGTGGAACGCGTATACATATTTGTCATCAGGCTGATGTGATCATGTTGTAACACGAGGAGGCTCTTTGGAGAGATTTTGGTGTCTTAGTAATCCAAGAACACGCGGTGACCTCCAGGAGGTACGCCCCGATCCACGTGCCCCACCCACTGCACTAAGTCTCACGTATCCCACTGTGTCCTCCGCTAAACAGCGAGAGAAACCTAAGAATGCCGGCCCGATGGGCAGTGACATAACAAGAGAAAATTTAGAGCATTCCTGCAGCAGTCTGATTTAATCAGATTACCGCAGCTCCAAACTGGAACAACTGCCGTACAGCCCGAGTACACGGAGGATGGCACGTCCCATCTTTCTGATAACGAGAGCTCTTCCCCTCTCTCGTGTTCGTCTTTTCCCCCTCCGAATGAAAATCTGAAATGTCCGATGCCCAAAATACACCACTTTTATTACATATTTGCAACTGCGCTGTATCTTCCTCGGTGATTCATCGGCGACCGAAGAGAGCCGGTGTCGGGTTTCGTCGTGCCCCGGACCCTGCGGGGTTTGTGTGTCCTCATCCAGAACCATTTCCTAATGTGTGCGCAAACAATCTCCCGTGCTAAGTCGGTGACCGGATGCATTGAGATGCAGATACGCCTCCAATCTGGTCCCGCGAAGGGAAAGAAACCTGACCTTTATATGTTACCTTTTTCTTTTAGGAATACAATCCAGCTTAATCTCATGAGGTTTGGAATACAGCAGGATTAGAGCATACCCATAAATAGGATCTGTGTTTACACCTCCATCGTTTTATTCCTGTCAAATCTTGTCGTGGAAACAGGACTTGAAGACATCAAGTCAAGAATTAGCCATGACCAGGGTGGCTGAGAACCTCCATAGATACCGCAACTATTTCTCGTGAAAAAATCCAAATGTTGAAATATTTTGAATAACAACTATATGCAATCATACAACAAAGCTGTTTACCTGTAATTGTATTTAGTTACAGCATCAGTCTGTAGGTTGATTTGTGCTGATCTCTTGCATGGACACCTCTCTGCTGTTATAAACAACTGGAAAAAAGCCGAATGACCTCTTGAGTTTTCGGTTTTGTGCCGGTATCATCGTAAGAACACGAGAAAACAGTACGCTTAAAGATACCTTCCCGAAAAAATCATGAAACTGTCAATCAGCTCAAGTAACTTCCACATGCAGAATTAGAAGGCGCTGTCGCAGCAGAGTTCCACGGGTCCCATTGAGGACGTATTCCTGTGATTTCAACTCCTACAAATGTCCCATGAGACCTGGCTGAGATGATTCCTTTGGCCGCGTCAAAGCCGTGCTCAGATAAACCTGCTAATCATCTTCTCCTTGTAGAACTCTGGACCGAGACTCACACTTGATTTGCAAAAATGATGATGTTACATCATCTGAAGCGTCTGCTGATAATCCCTTTACAGCTTGCTTTGCAAATATTGACAAGCCCCGGTGTCTGCATCCCCCGCTCCTCACCTTAGGTTTGTTCTCGGGCTCGGCCGGCGCTGCCGGTATGGCGCGGCAAGCGTCCCGCGGTCACGTCCGGTGGTGATGCAACGGCAGCTGACGGGCGTTCCGGGGAAGGGAGGTGTGCTAAAGCTCGTCCGTGGAGAAGAACGGGCCGAGGGCATCGTCACTTAGCTTCACGTCCATCTGTTAGCAGAGCAACATGCACCAGTTTGCTGAAATGTGTCCATACAGACAGACGGTACTCAGACCGAATGACTGGCTCACTGACAACTAAAGTCTGTTTTGCATCTCTAGACGAGCCGTCCAGTCCCAGTATCGACCAGGACAGCGCGCACATCCCTGCCTCCGCTGTGATTTCCGTGGCGCCCGTCATTACCACCATTCCGCCGAGCCCCACGTCTCCGTCCTCTCTCATTCGTCGCCAGCTGTCACATGACCAAGGTACCCCCGTCAGACTCGCATGCGCGCGTTTTATCTACCGCCCGAAGAGCCGAGCGATGTCAGATAATCAGATAATGACCTGAACCTCTCTTAATAGATTCTCTCCGTCTCACAATTATTGAGTCAGATTCTGCCACTAAAAGTGAGCGGTCAAAGTCCTACGATGAAGGTCTAGATATCTACCGCGAGGAGGGCAGAGGGTACGTTCCGTCCCACAGCAGGAACCTGAATGCCATAATGAAAGTCAGCGGACTTTATTTGTAACTTCAGAATGATCGTATCTTTTCTCTATTGCATTTAGGAGGTCCCTGATTCCTGGGCTGAAGACCCTGAGGAAGGTAAGCCTAGGCGACGTTTTCTTTTCTGCTGGGAAATATATCTCAGGTTCACACCCAAATGATGGAGGTCCTGCTACGGTGTTCTTCTGTATCTCTAGTACTTGTCGTTTCTTTCCCCCTCCCAGGCGGTGGACAGGTCCTCCGAAGACTCCGGCTCCAGGAGGGATTCCTCCTCGGATGTCTTTTGCGATGCTACCAAGGAGGGTTTGCTGCACTTCAAGCAGCTCAACTCGGAGAAGGGAAAGGTCTGTGAATGACAGGGCCGGTGTTCAGGGGTGCCGAAACCCCAACATCCAAGTGAAAGATGGACAGATGATTGATACGTTGATTGATCGATTGATTTCATCTATCCCAGAGGAACATGAGTGTGTCATAGTAGCAGGTACATTCGTACATAATAAGATAGCGTAACCTAAAGTAAACAGAATAGTATCAACATGGTAATAACCTACACACACATATATGAATACGTATATTTTTATTCAATTGTTTGGTTTTTTTTTGTATTCATTTTACGAGTTGGATATAAAAATAGAAAAAAGATCCCCAATGGGATGGACATAAGATGCAATGCATATACACAGAATGAGATGGTAATTAACTAACAAACATGGAGGAGGGCAGAATTATCTTACAAACTGGGAATGTATATCAGCACAGAACACATGTAGCTGGACAAATGAAGCGCAGGCTGTTGTATGCGGTTAGTTACTGTTTATACATATATATGTTGATTGATTGATTATACATATACATATATATATATATATATATATATATATATATATATATATATATATATATATATATATACACATAAATCCATATGTATGAACATTAACTACATTAACTAAATGACTGGAGGTTTTCCGTCATCCAGGTCATGGTGAATTCTTGTTGAAATCTTCTCGTCTTGGCAACTGGACTTGAATTCTTTCACTTTCACTCAATGTCACCCTTCATCCCAGCGGTTTCCTCAGTTCTAATTATGTGTGGGGAGTTTCTGAATATAACTGCCAGGGTTATGGGTGTGTCCAGGCTATGGTGGCTTGTTACGTACATTGGGACAAAAGAGCAACTTTTGTGGGATTTTCTTGATTGGAATGTGAAAAGGTAAAGCCGGACAAAGGAGTGCAACCTGTTGGATCACGTGAACTGATGCTGGTTCTGGTGGTACATCTTGCCTGGTTGTTTGGACAGTGCAGATGGGCCCGGTGTATGTGTGCCGATCCGTTTTGATATTTGTGCAGGAAAAAAATCCACCACCAGAACCAGCCCCTGGTAACTTCCTATGGAGCCTCAGTTCATGTGATCCCAATAGGTTTCACTCCTTGGTTTAACTTTACCTTCTCACCATTCTAATCCCGGTAGTCCCACAAAAGTTGCACTTTTGTCCCCAAACGAACGACACCCCATTAGCATAGCAACCCCCTTAGACCTAGTTTCTGCCCACCAACTCTTCCATTTTCATAACAAGCCACCATAGCCAAGAGACGCCCACAACCCTGGCAGTTATATTCAGAAACTCCAGACAGGTCATCAGAACTGAAGCAGCCTATCAGGTAAGTGGTGAAACATCAAGACCAGTTGCTACGACAAGAAGTTTTTGACAAGAATTAACTAAATGAGTAATTATTTTAATGTGCACAAAGTCGCTGATTTTCATTTCTGCTTTCCCAGTCTGACATTGAATCCAATCGTCACCCAGCAGCTTCGCCCTTTCCGAGCAGTGACTCCAAAAAGTAGTTGAGCTCGATGCTCCCAGAAACACACTGAGCGGAAATCCGTGACTTCCGTTGGTCAGAACATCTTCAGTGATAACTATCTGAACCAAGCGCGACCACAGTTTGTCTGTTTTACATCATGCAACATGTCCAATACAGCTCGTTTTAAAAGTCCGGTAACTTGTGGAAAGTATCTGTGCGTGCTAAAAAGATATTCAAGTTTGGTGAGCATTGACATCCACCGGTGTGTTGATCTCTGTTCTCGTGCAGACCAGATCCAGGCGACCCACTGACCTCCCCCCCGCCAACCTACAGCGCCTCCTCTTACACTTGTACTCGTGTCACACTGTGTTGAACTCATCGCCGGCGCTGACCTTGTTGCTAGGAGTGTCGCATTGTCCCCGAGGCGGCGGATATGTGCCGCGGTGGCAGGAGCAGGTCCGCGGTTGACAGTGGACTCCGGCAACCTCGCTCGCTTACGACTCCCCTCTTCCTCCTGACCCACTTCTGCAGCGCGTGGGAGGCGGTATGCGGCCCTGGAAGCAGATGTACGCCGTGCTCCGAGGCCACTATCTCTGCCTGTACAAGGACAAGAAGGAGGGCCAGGCTCACGCCAATTGCCAGGCCGTCGACGAGCCCCTGCCAATCAGCATCAAGGCCTGCTTGATTGACATCTCCTACAGTGACACCAAGCGCAAGAACGTACTCCGGTTGACCACCTCAGACTGCGAGTACCTGTTCCAGGCAGAAGACAGGGAGGACATGCTGGCCTGGATCAGAGTCATACAGGAGAGCAGCAACCTGGATGAGGAGGTAAGACCTCTGGTCCAGTGACTGTTTTGAGCTTCACGGTTTCTATGGAGGTGCCAACACATTGCAGTGTCCTTTTGTAACGTCTACCAATTCGCCTATCATTGAACTGTGGTGTTTTGGGTGGACTCCCTTCAGTCACGGTCTGCTTTGGTTTGCATGGGGCTCTTGTCATGAAGGATGTTCGGGAAGCGAATGAAAAATCTGAAGGTAAAATATCAAACTTTGAGCCAGCAAAGTGTACCAGAGGGTGCAGAAAGTGTAGCTTATGGAAAATGTCCCAACACCTACCGGCCGCAGCCGGGTGGCCTGGCTCAGGTGGTCGCAGCGGTCGTCTTGGAACCGAACGCTCCCGTTTCAGTCCTCAAGCTCCTCCTAGCCTGTCAAGTTCTGTTGAGCAAGGCACCAAACCCCTTTTTCCATGGTTCATTCATGAGCCAAATGTTGCTGATGTCCTGCTGCATGTAGAACCAAATATGACTGAAAGGTCCTTCATCCGTATGAATTCTAAACAGCTTATAAAGGTGTTCTGAGATCAAAACTAAGAATTGCAACCAAATGTGTGAAAGAAACATCGGACATACTTCTCTTTTGAGAGTTATTGAACAAAGTTAACCTTTGCTCTTTAGAAAGGTCGTTGTCCTCATACCCCAAAGCAGTAGCTCAACAAACCAGTGCTGTGTGTCTTCTGTGTGAGCCTCACAACCTCCTGAAGGACACAGGGAGAAGAAGGAGAAGGTGGGGGTGTCTGGTTTGGAAACATTGAGAAGAAGACAGGAGGCAGCAGAGATGAAGATGTGAGGGTTCCTCTTTGGGAGTGAGGAGGATGGAGAGGATCTGGAAGGAGTCCATCAGAGGAGCGGCACATGTTAGATGTTCTGGAGTTAAAGTCACACTGAGATGCGAGCAGCCAAAAGGAGAAGAAGATGGAATGATGCTTAAATCTGAAGGAAACCGCTGTTTGCTATTCTTTGTCTTTGTGCATCCGACTTTAACAAACGTTCCTCAGACGCCGACAGCGTGGCAGACGTAATCTAGTACACATCGTCCTTCTGCTGGTATCTACTTACACGTCCTTCTACTTTGCACCTTAAAATAGTATCTACGCGGCTCCTGGTTGGAAATCCAAGCCCGTCTTTCCTCCTTCGCGGTTGCCTAAGTGTATTGTCTGTAAGACAGCATTCCGATGGTCTTACATGTGTCACCTAATAGCGGCGAGTTCCATAAAGAGCTGCCGGGGCTGAGAGGAGGGTCTCCAAACATCTCCTGTGTCTGTCTGTCCTGTTCTTACTTTTGTTTCTTTTTTTTTTTTTTGCCTTAGAATGCAGACTTCACCAGCCATGACCTCATCAGCCGGAAGATCAAGGAGTACAACACCTTGATGAGGTAAGGGGAAGGGACGTGGACGGACTTAGGAGGTGCAGGAGGAGGCGCTGAAGTCCACGTCTGCTCCAGTCCCACAGGCAGCAAGACGGAGCCTTCGCCCAGAACCTCGCGGCAGTCACTGAGCATCAGGCAGACGCTGCTGGGAAGCAAAGGGGACTCCAAAGCCCTGAGCCCGCACTCGCCCAAAGCCGAGCAGGAGAGGAAGAACATGCACAAAGGTGAGGCCGCGATAGCCTTCAAGATCTCCTGACCGCAGAGGAGAGTGGTCATCGTATGGGGATGTTTCTTGCAGACGACACCAGCCCTCCCAAAGACAAGGGCACGTGGAGGAAGGGCCTCCCGGGGCTGATGAGGAAACCCTTCGAGAAGAAGCCGGCGCCCGGGGTGACCTTTGGAGTGAGGTTGGACGACTGTCCCCCGGCTCAGACCAACAAGGTGGGGCTCGGTTTTTCGGTCCCCCGGTGGGATATAAAGACGCGTCTTTTACGCTCGCCCAGAGTACAACTCTTCTCATCACACCTGTGCCGCGGTGGCTGCGATACTCTGCAGTTTGTGCCGCTGATCGTGGAGGTCTGCTGCAAGCTGGTGGAGGAGCGCGGCCTGGAGTACACCGGCATTTACAGGGTCCCCGGCAACAACGCCGCCATCTCCAACATGCAGGAGGAGCTCAACAACAAGGGCATGAACGACATCGACATCCAGGACGACGTAAGTGTCGGACGACGGAATCTCGTCTCTGGGTCAATTGTTGTTATTATTTCCGTCCTTACATCAGGCTGTATTACTTTGCATTATTTACCTGTTTAGCTGATGTTCATGCTGTCTGCATTTATGGGAATTTATTCTGGAAATATCTATGTGAATATGCTATTTAACGATATATGCACTGCTCAAAAAAATAAAGGGAACACTTAAAAAACACATCCTAGATCTAAATGAATGAAATAGTCTTATGAAATACTTTGCTCTTTACACAGTTGTGCTGACAACAAAATCACACAAAAATGATCAATGGAAATCAATTGTATCAACCCATGGAGGTCTGGATAAGAATCACACTCAAAATTAAAGTGTAAAAACAAACTCCGGGCTGATCCAACTTTGATGTAATGTCCTTAAAACAAGTCAAAATGAATCTGTGTTGCTTCCTGAGTGGACACTATGATTTCACAGAAGTGTGATTGACTTGGAGTTACATTGTGTTGTTCAAGTGTTCCCTTTATTTTTTTGAGCAGTATATTTAAACGCAGTACTATGTAAAGTATTAATTCTAAACCAGTCTACTCTCTGTGACCTCCATTCCAGCTGCTGGAAATCTTTTTGTATCTTTTCTAATTTTATGTAAGGTGACCTTTGGTTTAGAACAGCAATCAGAAATAATATTATTATTATTATTGTTGTTGTTAATGGTAATATTAGTATTTGCATAATCATTATTATTGTTATTATTATAATTATATTTATGATTGTTGATATTATCATTATCATCAGTAGTAGAATTAGCATCCTCTTGATTATTATTATGCAAACACCCTTATCCACTTCTGTTCACTCCACAGATCACTTTCACTTTTTCATGTTCTAATACTTTACCGCTGTATGTTTTTTTATGTTCTTTATATTTTAGTTTTTTATGGAGCCACTTCTGTGTCCAAGTCAGATTTCAAAATGAATCTCAATTTTTGGAAGTTAGTTTATGTAGTTAGACTACTGTTAGTCTCCGCTTTCAAATGATCGACGTATAAAAACTGATTTTGGATGAAATATAATTCACCGTCTTCCAGAAATGGAGGGACTTGAACGTGATCAGCAGCCTGCTCAAGTCCTTCTTCCGGAAGCTTCCAGAGCCTCTGTTCACCAACGGTAGGTGGTTTTTTTTCCAAGGATCCTCCACACCGTACCCATTCCTCCAATCGGAAGGTCAGCGCTTTCGATTCCCGTCACCTAAGAAGAGACCAGCTCCTGGTCAATTTTGATTATTTCTTCTTACCCTCAGATAAGTACACGGACTTCATCGAGGCGAACCGGATAGACGACCCCGTGGAGAGGCTGAAGGTCATCCGGAGGCTGGTGAGTGACCTTCGCCCCTCCTTTTCCCTTAGCTCCGCCCCCCCCCCGCCGTCTGCACGCCGCTCCTCTGACACTCCTCCCCTTCCGTGTTCCGCAGCTTCACGAGTTGCCGGAGCACCACTACGAAACGCTCAAGTTCCTGTCGGCTCACCTGAAAACCGTGGCTGAAAACTCGGAGAAGAACAAGGCAAGCGGCTCGGCCGGCGCTCTTCGCTAAGAATAACGACGACGATGAGAAGAACTAATAACCGCTTCGTCCGCTCTAGATGGAGCCGAGGAACCTGGCCATCGTCTTCGGCCCCACTCTGGTGCGCACCACGGAGGACAACATGACCCACATGGTGACCCACATGCCCGACCAGTACAGGATCGTGGAGACCTTGATTCAAAACGTGAGGAGAAAATACGTTGACGTTTTTAACATCAAGATTTTCCTTCAAAATATTCACACGGCGTTCTTAAACGGAGATACTTGTGTCGCCTTACAGTACGACTGGTTCTTCACTGAAGACGGCAACGGAGAACCGGTGGTAGGTTGACCTCTACCGCATTCAGATGCTTTTATTTTTCTCTTGATCTGGTGTAAATGTTGTATATACAATAGAAGAGCAGAAGAAGAAGCCCTTTCCTTGGTCCCATCGGTGACCTTTGACCTCTGCTTTTAACACATGAATGAACCCTGAGCGGAAGGCAGCCTGGGGCGCGGGTCGGGGGGGTCGGAGCCTCGCTCAACGCCACGTTGGCCGAGAAAACCGGAAGCAGCAGGGCGGGAGATTACATTACATTACATTACATTACATTACATTACATTACATTACATTGCATTTAGCAGACGATTTTATCCAAAGCGACTTACAATAGAGGACATAGGGACTGCAAATACACTTGCAAATACACGATGCACAGGAAATATACAGAACAGTAAGCTTGGGTTAGTGAGTTTTTTTTGTTTTGTTTTGTTTTTTTTGACAAAGACATACACAAACGTACACACAAACACACTGCGTAGCCTAACTTGCTGCCTAACCTGATCTGGGGCATCAGCGCAGTAAAAAGTCCTGAAAGAGAAAAGTTTTTACCTGTTTCTTGAAGGTTGAGATAGATGATGCTAGTCTTGTTGCTTCTGGAAGTTTGTTCCACCACTGAGGTAGTAGAACTGAGAACAGTTTTGCCTGAGATCGCTTAGAGCGAGCAAAAGGTACTGCTAGAAGGTTTGTATTAGAGGAACGCAGCTCTCTGCCGGGAGCATAAGGTCTTATCATTTCGTTCAGCTGTTCCTGAGGTGGTTTTGAATGCCAGGGTCAGGGCCTTGTGCTTGATCCTGGCAGCTACTGGTAGCCAGTGCAACTGGATGAACAGAGGATGTGGAGGAAGATGTGGAGGTTATCTTTAGGAGAGAGGAGGAAGGAGTCCAGCAGAGGGACGGCTCGATGTTCTAGAGATAAAGTCACACTAAGATGGTTTAGACGTGGACAGAGGAGGGATGGAGAAGATCTGGGTAGAAGGAGGCCGAGGTTGGAGGTCCAGAGGAGGATCGGAGAGCAGGTTTATGGATGGATGTTGGGAAGACAGGGAGGAAGGAGGAAGAAGGTGATTGGAGGTGGAGACCCTGAAAGGAGCAGCCCAAAAAAGGAGAAGAGGCCTTAAGATAAGATAAGATAAGATAAGATAAGAACAACTTTATTAATCCCGAAGGAAATTGTTGTGCCAGAGTTACAGAAAATATAACAGTAATAAATAATAAAAAGAAAAAAGCAGAATTAGAAATAAAAACAAACTATAAACTATAAAGTGCCTCAGTGAAACTATAAAGTGTCTTAGTAAACAAGTGATAAAGCTATAAGTGTCTTAGTAACAAGTGAGGTAAGGAGTGCACAATAGTATGATAAAAGGAAAAATTGTAGCGTAGCTGTTATGAAATGAAATATTGCACAGTTCTGAATATTGCACAACTTGGTGTCTAAACGTCCTGGTGGAGGTCCTGCTGTTTCTTCTCCTCTTTGAGCATCCTGTCCTGCATCCTCTTATCTCCATCCAACCTCTATCCAGAATAGCGTGCGGCTCCTCAGGCTGCACCAAAGTGTCAAAGTAACCTTCTCCCCATTGGTGCTCTTCAGACGGCGTCTCAGGAGGAGAGTGCCGTGGAGTCCCAGCCGGTGCCCAACATCGACCACCTGCTCACCAACATCGGCCGCACGGGGGCGTCTCAGGGCGAAGTGTCAGGTAACAGCCTGCTCTGCGGCGGGCCGGCGTCTCTCCTCCCCTTTCACTGCTTAGATGTCGCTGATGAGGATGAGCGGCCGCTCCTCATCCCTCAGATAGACGCCGGCGTCGGCGGGCCGTTTGTCTGCGCCTGAAAGGGACGCGGCGGATTGTCAATGCTTTTCATTTGTTCTTCCTTCCCCGCTTTACTTGCGCTAACCTTTTTAGAAAAAAATAACCCCCCCCCTCCCCCTCTTCCCGTCAACTGTGCCTCTAACACGCCATGTTCTCTCCCGCTTCGGAAAGCAGATGTGTTTACAGTGAAAGGCGACCTCTGATTCCTCTGTCTCTAGTGAGGCTCTGTCGGGTGTCCTAGAGGCTTTCCCAGCATTCACACATACTGATCTTGACACAGGCGAAGTGGGAGGAGTCTATCACGCCGTGATGTCACTGCTGGACTCTGTAATGTCCGTGATGGACAGCTGGGACTGTAGGAAGAAGGAGGATTGTTGCCCTGAGTGTAGCTGCCTAGTCTGCAGGAACCCGCAGTTGTTGTGAGCCCCCGAGACAAAGAGAACAGAGAGAAATCCCGACAAAAAAAACAAAAAACAAAACAGAAAGCGAGGTGGAAGACGAGCAGCTACACGGTACTGTGTGTGTGTGTGTGTGTGTGTGTGTGTGTGTTTCGGGTGGAGGGGAGTTTCTGTCAGTTCATACGGGGCCGGTGCTTCTGTCCGGAAGCCTCTCAGCTGTCTCTCCTCACTGTCTCGCAAGCCTGCCCACGGGAGAGACGGCATGGTATGGTTCCTCCATCTCCGGAGTGTGCGCCTGTGCCGTCATCTGCATCGCAGGAGGCGCACAGGGGGGCTCTGCTCGCGCTCACGCTAATCCGCAACCGGCGTCCTCCGTCCTCTCGGTGCAGCCAGCCCCTCTGTGACCCCCCCGTCACCTCCCCTTCCCCCCCCCCCTCCTCCGGTTCTTTTTGTTTTTTTGGTCTCCTCCATAGCCGTCTCAGTCATCTCCATGTCATCGTTGTCACGGCCGCTCATGTTGCCACGTGCCGCCTCCGTCACTTCCGCCCCACCGCGCCGCGGGAATCGCTCGCTTTCGAAAACGCAGTTTTTCCGCAAAAACGTCTTCTGTCCGCTCGGGATTTCCAGCCTTTGGGAAACGCAGGCG
Source organism: Fistularia commersonii (assembly GCF_037954325.1). Classification (NCBI taxonomy): domain Eukaryota; kingdom Metazoa; phylum Chordata; class Actinopteri; order Syngnathiformes; family Fistulariidae; genus Fistularia; species Fistularia commersonii. The sequence goes on along the minus strand of NC_141291.1, from coordinate 6,871,633 downwards.
CTTCCATCGGCTGACGGCCCTGTTTCCCGGAGGCGACGGGGGTAATATCGCTCACTCGGTTAGAAAAAACACACTCCTCGAAAGGGGTGACCGGGCGGATAACGGCCCGATATTGTGTCTGATCCGCCTGTAGGGCCTTTAGGCCTGCATCGTGAAGGCCTTTTCTTAAAAACTTTTGTTATCAGTGCTTTCTGGGCAGTAGGGTCTCAACCATCGCAGAGGGATGCTTCAATCCGTGCATGTGTTTTTTTTTTGTTTTTTTTTTTACAATCATACCCTGACTTTCCCAAATAAAAACACAAATTCCAGGGCTGAATGTCGAATTCCCGACACGGAAATAGACTTTGAATCCCCCAGACCGGGTACATTAGTCGTGTTAGCAGCAGCTTTTCCAGAATGCCACGGGAAACAATATGTGGATTAAAAACACGGTTCAGCTGCGATACGCTGATTCCTGCTGCGCCTTGCCGTCACGTTTGCAGGTGAAACCAGCAAAGTGAAGGGAATAATAAGACCCTTTAGTTCGCTGCCGCACGTAAACTGCGAACAATCCCACTTTTCTCACCCCGGTGAATCGGCTCATTATGCTTCTTATCATAAATATATTGTGATGCCTTTGCACCTGACGGCCACTTCGAATCCATCCAAGCGTCCTCCTCGGTTTGCATGGCACCCAGAATCCAGCCGTCACACTGCTGTCGTTGAGAACACTGGATTGTGCACGCACACACACACACACACGCACAATGTGTTTCCTGTGTATCCCCTGTCACTGTGCCCGGGAGAGAACGTGGCCCGAGTGTAACGCCGCACACCTCTGACCTGCAGCATGGCCTGCCGCCGCCCGTCGCTGTGCTCACCGCTGTCCATCCCGGCGTCTCCACCCTCCACCCCCTCCATCAACATCTGTCGTGTTCCTCCACCCGCGGCTTCATCCGTCTAACTCGCCACCTCTCTTCTCTTTCCCTGCAGATTCACCCACAAGTGACTCGGCTAAGTCAAAGGTGAGTGTGTGTGTGTGTATGTGTGTGTTTTCCTGGTGTTTCTACAGTATAATGATGGCAGGCAGGTGAGGTTCAAGAACAACTCCATCTTCATTAGCATCAGACATTAGCATTGTATCTCACTCTCCTCTAGTGGGTTGGACGATATCATATGAAGAACATCAGCAGATAAACAGTATCTTTGGTTGGGGGCAACTATTGGCCAGAGATAGATGGATGGATGGATGGATGGATGGATGGATAGATGGATGGATGGATAGATAGATGGATAGATAGATAGATGGATAGATAGATAGATGGATAGATAGATAGATAGATGGATAGATAGATAGATGGATAGATAGATAGATAGATATACAAAGTGGGATGGATATGTGTATATATACATACATGTATATGCAGAATTGCATATGTATATATATATAAATGAGATGATATAAAATGTATATATGCACTGAATGAGATGGATATATAAAAAAAAAATATATATAAGGGGTGTGATGGATATTGAGAATGAGACAGGTATGTACGGTACGACTGTCCTGAAAAGCAGCAAAGCTTCACCTCGGATGTTCAAATCCTGTGAGGAGCCGTCGACGTGTGTGGAGCTCAGCGTGACAGGGAGGTCCGCGAGAAGGAGGTCTGTTCAAATCCCGGAGGAGGACATTTACATTTCACTTCGATCTGACTTTGAGACGTCCCAAAGTCAGACAAACATTGCAGAAGATCTTAGGGAGGAAGATCCATCAACGTGGACGGTTCTTAACGTCGATGTGATTCTTTTGTTTCCTCCTCCTAAGCCCTCACTGCTTTCGGGGTCATTTCATGCACTCGTAAGTTAAAGTTGGATTGGACTCACCGTTTGGGCTGGTGGTGAGTCCATGAGATGGATGTGAAAGATGGTTGCGCAGCGGCAGGATAGCATGAGAGAGAAGTGAGATGCGGTGTGGGATATTCAGAGGTGCGGCACGAAGGTCATCCGGCGGGCCGCGGCCTTTTACCGCCATCTTAAATGTGGAGGTCGGAAGGAGCCGTAGAAGCAGGTTCATCCCGTCACCGCTCCGCCGCCACCTGCCCGCTCGCCGTCATCTCCGGCTTCAGACCCGACGCTCCATCAGGGATGCGCCCGTTCGCGCCGCTGCTGCCGCTGTTCTGGCTTCTTGCTCGAAGGCTAGCATGAATGCGATGGCGCGCTCCCTGTTGACGACCCTTGTTAATGTTCCTCTCTCCTTCCACTTCTCCTGTTAGTGATGCTTCACGGGAGCAGGTGGAGTACAGACTAAAGTTCTCAGACAGGGATTCGCTCGGCGCTCCATAAACACCCGCTTCTTCTCTGCAGGGTTCCTGGGGCTCAGGGAAGGACCAGTGCAGCAGAGAGCTCCTGGTCTCCTCAATCTTTGCTGCAGCCAGCCGCAAAAGAAAGAAGTCGAAGGAGAAGCCGCAGCCTAGCAGCTCGGACGACGATCTGGATGCCGTCTTTTCCAAGAAGGAAATCCCGGGTCTGAAGGCGAACCAGCAAAGCGAGCGCCGGCCGAGCGCCAACGTAAAGCAACCGGTTCACGTGGAGGAGAGGAAGGAGAACGGGAGGACCGTGGAGCTGACGCCCAAAACCAGGAGGAGCTCCTCCTTCAAGAAGGCCGCTTCCCCTCAGCAGCGTTCTCCGGCCGCCTCCCCGAACCTGCCAGGCCGTCCCGGCGTCTCCTACCGGCCTTCTCAGGTGAAGTCTTCCTCGTCGGATCCGCCGTCCCAGCCGGAGGAAAACACCTCGGACCTCGGGACCATGAGCTCCGGAGCTTCTGCGCTGCGGTCTTGCCCGAAAAAACGGACGTCGGGAGCTTCCCCCGACCCGCCGGCGGCCGCCAGCCCCGGTCCGGCGTCCGGACTGTCCGCCGGCGCCGAGGTGAGCTCCATCACCTCGGACTACTCCACCACGTCCTCCATCACCTTCTTGACGGGGGCGGAGTCCAGCGCGCTCAGTCCGGAGCTCCAGGGAGGCGAGGAGGCCGACGACGAACGCAGCGAGCTCATCAGCGAGGGACGGCCCATGGAGACGGACAGCGAGAGCGACTTCCCCGTGTTCGCCCCGGGGGGTCGCGACAGCCAGTCCACGCCCCGCTCGGAGCAGAGCCACGAGAAGAACCGAGAACGGGGCGGCGACACCCCCAAAATGGAGGCGCGGCGCCTCTTCCCCTCGCAGAGGATGATCGAGTGCGACACCCTCTCCAGAAGGTGGTCCCTGAAACAGAAGACCGACAGCGACTCGTCGGCGGAGGGCGTCGCCGGCAGCGAGGGCCGGACCGAGTCCTCCAAGAGGTTGTCTCGCGTGCTGGAGGTGATGAAGAAGGGCCGGTCCACCGGGAGCCTCGGCTCCTCGTGCCGCGGCGAGTCGGAGCGTCCCGAGCCGGCGTGGCACCTGAAGATCACGGAGCGGCTGAAGTTCAGGCTGCGCTCGTCCGCCGACGACATGTTCGCCCAAAAGAACCGCGGCGCCGACGCCCGCGGTAAGAAGAACAACATCCGGCGCCGGCACACCATGGGCGGCCAGAGGGACTTCGCCGCTCTGGCCGTCATCAACGACTGGCGGGAGCAGGGCGGCGCCGACCAGGCGGCCGAGCTCTCGGCTCTGGACCGCCTCAAGCCCAGGTGCTCCTCTCAGGACTTCTCCTTCCGGGACTGGATCACCAGGGAGCGCTGCAGGGGCTCCGAGTCCGGCGCCGAGGCGGCGCCCAGGGCCGTGCCGGAGGACGACCGCGACGAGGCTCGGGACGCCGCTACCGGAAGCCCCCCTCCCGCGGCGGCGCAGCCTCCCGCCGGAGAACATCTGAACGGGAGCGGCCTTCAGAACAAAAGCAGGTCCTCGCTCGGGGCGGACGCCCACCCGCATAAACTCTCCGGAGCACACGTGGTCCGATCCAGGTTCTACCAGTATCTGTGAAACTGCAAGAATGGTCCGCTGTCTTGAGGACAAACATGAATGGGTGAATGTGTGAATGTGGGTATTTTAGCGAAGGTTACTGCACAATATTTTTTCTACAAAGTATACTTTATGTATCTACTGTAAATACGTGTACAGCTGCAGGATTGTTACTGGAATAACGCTAAAGAGATGTTTTGTTTTTTTTGTGGCCATACTGGAACAGAAGGACACCAACGGTCTTCCTTCCCGCGAGATCGAACCCCACGAAAACATGAATGTGACCCCGGCGACACACGCGGACTTTACTCGCCATGAAGAAACCTTTAGCTCCTCGGTAGGTCCTCCTGAGGAACCGTGGATTAGATCTTCTCATTGTAAGCAGTTTGAAGAATGTATAACCCTTCCCCATCCGGACTCACCATAGTTGACGTGACGGTATTGTCATCTTCGGAGCAGAGAGAGTGTGAGTGTGTGTGTGTATGTGTGTGTGTGTGTGTGTGTGTGTGTGCTGGCCTGTACTTGAAGAACGTTGGTAACCTGAGGGCTGCTCCCTGAGCCGCACGCTGTGGAGAACGTCGTCTCCGTCACGGCGACCGGACGTCAGCTCCGGGATTATTATAGTTTTATCAAATAAAGACCGAAGACCGTGATGGGATGGAATGCTCGGTCCGGAGGGTCTGAGCTCCAGACCTGGCCCGTCGTCGTCGTCGTCCAAAAAGTACTCGTAGATAAGGAGTTGTTTTTCTCTTCGGTTCAAAAAAAGTGCCTCTTCTTTTCCTCTTTAAACTGTTTTTAAGGATAGAGAAGGAATCCAGACATGATGTGTTGGAAGAGGTGGTGCGGCAGGTAGAACTTCCAGCCAGAAGGTCCCCGCTTGGATTCCCACAGGGTTCCTTTCTGTGTGGAGCCTCGCATGTTCTCCCCGTGTCTGAGTGGGGTTCCTCAGGGTTCTCCGGGTTCCTCCCACAGTCCAAACACATGCAGGAGGTCCACTGGAGACCCTATGTTATCCAGATGTGTGAATGAGAGGGTGAATGGTTGGACGTCTCTGTATGTGGCCCTGTGATTGGTCCAGGGTGACCCCCCCCCCCCCCCCCCCCCCATGACCCTGACTGCAGGATAAGCGGTTTAGATTACCAATGAATGAATGAGTACACTAGAAGAGCGGGTCCTTGCAGGCATTCCATCAGATTTGGTGTATTTCGGGTTCTCTGCGGTTCCAGTCCACCTCCTGCTGTGGAAGCCAGCGGGTGCATGAAGTCCCACCGGGGGAGCGGACCTCTGAGCCCGCAGGAGACCCAGAGTCTCTGGGACAGCGAACGTCTCACCCGTGTACAGCAGAAGATGCTCTGCAAAGCCCTTCCTCAGAAACACTGGAAATAAATATTCTTTATTTGACCGCCACGTCTGCTTGGTCTCATTGTCCCGCAGCCGCCGGGAGCAAGTACTTCTTCTTGTACCGTGGAATAAAATACAACTAAGTACATTTTTTTTTTATTTTGTAAGATCCTGAAAATAATCCAATAAATGGCAAATGGATGGAATAATTCTGTCTCAGCTTTGATATTCCAGCCCGAGAGTCCGCTTGTTGATGCCAAACTGTCCGGGACGTTCGGTGAAGAATCATCTGCTCAGAGAAGATGAGGGTCGGAGATCTTCATTAGCAATAATTAAATATTGTGTCTTATTCATTTGTTTTTTTCAATTGTGATTTAATTCAAGTGTTGCAGGACTGGAGCTTTGAGACAGTGGTGTGACAGAGGAGGTCCAGGTGGAGGTGGAGGAGCATCAAGGTGACTTGTTCACCTTGGTGATGGACAGATGAGGTCAGACAGGAACCTCCGAGAACCCTGATGTTTGCAAATGACGCTGATGTGCAGTGAGAGCAGGGAGCAGGTGGAGGAACATCTAGAGAGGTGGACCCATGAGTGTGAGTGAACCCAGGGAGAACCGTGAAGCTACGGGGAGTGGAGATGACGTTTAAGTCCCGAGGTTCATCGGTGGAGAAGAGGTGGAGGAACGTGTGCGAGCGGGATGGAACGGCCGGAGAAAAGATTCGGCCAGAAGGAAAGCGAAAGCGTAGGATGCGGAGGTGAAAAGCAGCCATGTTTTGGAGACCCTTGAGGAGAAGATAGGAGGCGGAGGCCATCAGAAGGACAGCGGGGTTAGATGTTCGGGACATGGACAGGAGAGGGAGATGGTCTGGCGCCATCGAGTGGCCGCCGAAGTAACACACACACTTCAACGGCGGGAAAGCGATGAGAGCAGATGTCAGAGGTCAGCACCTTTTGTGAGAACGTCCCTGAATGTGAAGCCGTGAGCGTCGGGACAATGACGACTTCTTCTGGTGCAGAGGAGCGGGACGGGTGAAGATCCTCCCGCCGGGCGTCAATCCTCACCATTGTGCGTTGGAATGTGCACATGATGACAATCGCTTCTCACGGCGGCCTCGTGTCGCCGCGGCGACGTCACGGCGGAGGCCCCGCCCGCCAGCGGCGTACGATCGGGATCGTCTGTACGCACCTGGAGAGCCTGGAAGACACCTGAGGTAAGAGCTTCGGCCGCTTGGCTCTTCATACATACAGTACACGTTTGTGTGTTTAGGTTAAAGGGCTGTGTGTACTATTATGTAAATACTGTCTGTGTGTGTGTATGTGTGTGTGTGTGTGTGTTACTCTGCAATACTGAGTATTGCAATACTGATCAGTAGACCAACTATCATTCAAATATTGACGTATGTAAGAAAAAAATCTTCCTTCCATACATATATATATACATATATATTCACATATATATTCACATCCATATATATGCATATATTGTTTACCGCAGAGAAAACCAAGATGTGGATCTGAGGGTTTTGAGACAGTGTGACGAGCTGTTGAAATTCGGTTTTAAAAAAATGATACATCCAGCTAATACGGCGTAATTTCCCGACTTTAAGCCGCTACTTTTTTCACACGATTTGAACACTGCGGCTTGAACACTGTTACTGCTAATTTATGGATTTTTTTGAGGGTGCTAACGAGCTTCAAGGCTAAAACATTTTGCTTAGTCACATCGGAACAATGAAATTACCGTGAAATTCTGACGCTGTTCAATGCCAACACTGAAGAAGACCAATTTAATTGTTTTAGTGCGCAGGAGGGAGACGAAGATAGCGATCACTGATCGATCGGATGGATGGACCTTTACTTGAGTTATTTCTTTTTCATCTGTTCACTGTTCAGAAAAAAAGTACATATTTGTGGATGTTACCGTTATGTATTAAATTAAAAGTAAAAAAAAAATTATTTGTAAATATCTCATGTTACAACGTGGACACCTGAAACTTACAGAAAAGTGCAGCCTCTCTATGTACACACATATTTATGTCGTCATTTTTAGCCGGTGTGGCTTATATTCAGATGCGCGCAACAATTTAAATACAATTACTGAGTATCCCTCCTCCGCTTACTTAACTTTTTAAAAACATGTTTGTTTTTATTTCCTCCCACTCATAAAGCCATGCATGAAATAGTCCAATTTCCACCGTTTGGTGTTGCTTAAACAGGAATTAGTTTCTCTAATATGAACCTGATAACACCAGATGTCTATTCATCTGATTATTTTACTTGGAAGCACTTCCCCGTGCAATATTTCTCCCTGAATCGAAGTATTACCTTGATGTTTGGACGTTCCCCACGCGGCTGTGCGGCGGTGGAATGTGACACCGGGAGAACCGGCGTGTCAGCACAGAGCAGGGCGTCCACCCGCAAAACCTGCGGCCGATCTGCCGCGGCGTTTATTCTCAGCCGCACGCTTGACTGCCTCCAAGTTCATTGGACAAACCGGTCCGGCCTCGGGAGAAACATGAGCCGGTCACGTTGCCGAGCGACTTTCTGAGTTCTTCACTGACCTATCACTGAGTTGAGTTATTATTGTGTAAGTAATGAGTTATTACTGAGTTATTATTGACTTACTTTTTAGCGTTATTATTGAGTTACTACTGAGTTATTATTGATTTGTGATTGAGGTAAGAACTGAATCTCTTCTGAGTTACTCTTGAGCTATGATTGTCGAGTTATTATCGTGTTATTACCGAGTTATTGCTGTGTTATTACCGAGTTATAACTCAAAAGGTCGCCACTCTTGGGGGTTGTTTCTTCATCCAATGCCGCTCTGTCCAGACCGGGATGTTGTTATTGAGATTTGAGAAATAAAAAGAAAACACGGTAGGTTGGTGGTTTGATTCCCTCCTGCCCACGTGCCGGAGTGTCCCGGGGAGCCACTGAAACCCCAGTCGCCCCCGACGGTCTGGTTAGCGCCTAGCATGGCAGCTTTGCATCTTATTCAAACATCTCTGACAGTTCTAACTGATTGTTCCAGAGCTTCAAGGATCTTTCCCGGTCTCCAAAAATCTTTGTTCCTCTCCTCAGTTTGCAGGATGTCCCCCGCCTACCTTCTGCTGCTGATGCTGCCCGCGGCCTCGGCCCAGACTTACCACTGGGGGCCCTGCCCGACCCCCAAAGTCCAGCCCAACTTCAACCTCCAGGAGGTAACACGGGCTCCTCTCCGCCTAGCGGGAACTCTTCCACGGCTGAAGATCAATAACCGCTCCGTCCACAGTACCTGGGCAAGTGGTACGAGATCTGGAAGCTCCCGGCCTCCTTCGAGAGAGGGAAGTGCATCGAGGCCAACTACGCCCTGAGGAGGGACGGAACCATCCGGGTCCTCAACTCCCAGTTCTAGTGAGTATCAGGGTACCTTGTTGAGATACTTGAGTCCACCTCTACTATCAGTGACGCGATGTATATGCCGAAGTGTATGTTCTCCAACCTCGAGTCCCGTGCTCACCATGGGAGCTCTTAGCAGCTCCAGGAAGCTTTTGGGAACCAGGCTGTTTCTTGGTGCATTCAGGCAGCAGAGGAACCAGGAACCGCGGGCTTTCGGCTCACGGGTCCATCTTAGCTCCTACTCCGAGGCAGGGTCTTCTTACAGCTGCCTGGTGATCGGTGAAACTCATGGTCCGCGCCCATTAGCAGATAGCGCTTGCGTAGCGTCTTTGTGCGCCGGGTGTGACTGCTTAACAAGTGGAATCGCACAAATCAGGCCAATTCATGAATCTGGATTAATCAATGTTGACAATCGTGATATTATTCTGATTGTTTGACATCACTGGTCCTCCTTCAAAACAAGATGGTTTGTTTCATTCATCCAGTGAAATGAATTTCAATCTTCTTCATCTTCTTCTCCTTCCGGCTTTTCCCTCCAGGGGTCGCCACGGCAAATCGACCTTCTCCAACCCTATTCTCTGTATCCTCCTCTCTCACACCAACTACCTTCACATCCTCTCTCACTACATCCATAAATCTTCTCTTGGTCTTCCTCTAGACCTCCTGCCTGGCAGCTCCAATTCTAGCATCCGTCTACCAAAACATCTAACATGTGCCGTCCCTCTGATAGACTCATTCCTGATCCTATCCATCCTGGTGACTCCCAAAGAGAACCTCAGCATCTTTATCTCTGCGACCTCCAGCTTTGCCCCCTGTCTTTTCGTCACTGTAACAGTTTCGAGTCCATACTGCTCTCCCCACTTCTTGTACACCTTTCCTTTCATTCTGGCCGATAGTCTTCTATCACATAGTACCCCTGACACTTTTTCTTTACCCATCCCGACCTGCTCGAACCCATTTCTCCATCTCTTTTCCACACTATCCGTTGCTCTGGGCTGTTGACCCCGAGTACTTCAAAGTTTAGTTTATCTCCTGAAGCCTCCAGAGGTTTCGCTATACCGTCAGCGGGCTTTGGATATTCCGTGGTGTCCAATGGCCTCCTTCTTCTCTGGGCCACCCTGGTGGCCCTCAGACACCGTTGGACTTGTGGATGTTGCGTAATCGGAGTTTTGATCGGCATTCTTTCGGGCCCAGAGATGAAGATACCGTCATGCGTGAGATGCCGGTTGGTTACCGTGACTCTGTGTCTGTGTGACTCAGCAAAGAGAAGACGAGGACGGCAGAAGGTACAGCGGTGGTCCACGACCCACGAGAGCCGGCCAAGATCGGAGTCAGCTTCTCTTACTGTAAGTTTCTATTTCTAAGTCCTCTGAAGAAACGACCTTCGACGGCGACTCCGTTAATAAAAATGTGAAGGATTAAATTGGATTTCGGGAGGAAGCGGGACAGACTCGGTCTGAGGTTCTCCGTCAGGAACGACGCACACTGAATGATTAAGATCTGGTGATCCTGAGGCAGCTGCCTCCACGCATGCGTCACGACTCTGACAAGGAGCTTCTGTCCGCGGAGACCTTGAAGTAACGTCGCGATTTACGCCGGAACGTGCAGATGTCGGCTCAAGTCCGGGTCCCGGTCCTGCACGGATCTCATGCCCGGAGTCATGAATAGACACGGAACCCTGGATGCTCTTGTGTGCTCCTCGCAGCTCAAGGGTCTCCGGTGACTCGTACAGGGGATTCAGGGTTCAGCATTAGGGTTCAGGGTTGATGTCTTCACAGGTGGGCCTGTTGCAGGCCAAATCATCTACCCTGTCCTTTGCTCTGACCCTCTCTTTCCATGTGACCTTTGCACCAGTTACCCCTTACAGCCCTTACTGGATCCTGACCACGGACTACACCAGCCTGTCGGTGGTCTACTCCTGCACCGACATCCTGCGCATATTCCGGGTGGAGTACGCCTGGATCCTTGGCCGCTCGCGCTTCCTACCCCCGGAGACCGTCCGCTACGCCGAGGAGCTGCTGACGGCCGAGGGGATCGACCTGACCAGGATGACGGCCACGGACCAGACCGGCTGCAAGGATGACTAGAGAACCCCAGCCCTCCTTCCAGACCCTCATAGCAGGTCGATCTCACCATTATACAAGCGACCCTGCGGATCCCTCTCCTCATCACGGCAACCTTTCTGCTGAATCTTAACCAAATACATACATTTGCATCTCAGTGCTGTGGCTCTTCTTTCTTTGCTCATCAAAAACACAAAGATGAGGTCAGGTAAGGTCAGGCGACATAAGATGAAGGGTGGAGGTGCAGTGGTTAGAGCTTCTGCCTCACAGCAGAAGGTCCCTGTTTGGGCTCCCTCAGGAAGGCCTTTGTGTGTGGAGTTTCCATGTTTTCCCCATGTCTGCTAGGGTTCCTCCAGGTTCTCCGGGTTCCTCCTGCAGTCCAAACACATGCAGGAGGTTTAGTGGAGACCCTACATCAGTGGTGGGCACTGACTTTTAAAAGCTGACAAATGGGCCGGGTCGACACAAGATACGATACACAAAAAAAAATGCGTTTGTTCACAGTACATATCGGACTCGTCTTACATTTGTCTGAACATTGTCCGACATTTGCTTTGAAAATAAAACCAGCCTGGTTTTGAAGGCTCTGACATTTGCTCGCATTTCACGCACAAACTGGTTTTTACCTCGTTGCTCGACGTCCGGCTCATTCACGTGTGTCAGTATGTCCACAGTAAAGGCTAAATCACAGAGCCAATCTGTGTCATTCAGCTCAGGAAAATTCTCAGGTGTTCTGAAGCAGCTCCAAAAATGAAATAATCTCCTGTTTGAGCTCCGACATTCATTGATCCGATCATTCACTCATTCACACCAAATAGGAATTCTGTACCAATCTTTGGCGGGCCGGATTCAAAAGACCAACGGGCCGGATGTGGCCCGCGGGCCGTAGTTTGCCCGCCCCTGCCCTAAATTGTCTAGACATGTGGATGACAGGGTGAATGGCCGTGATTGGCCGATCTGGCCAAGTCGCAGCCAGGATAGGCAGTGATAACCAGTGAATTTCCTGCGGTGGAACAGCGCCCCCTGCTGGCTGCACTGCTCCTGCTGCTGCAGCTCCGTGTGCCACACGGACCGCCAAGCCTTTTCTCGCTTAGCTGCACCCACAGCCTCAGATCCAAGTCTGTCGGCTGGTGAAGCGTTTGGGGAAGGTGAACACAGTGAACGCACCCAAATCTGACACAAACTGGTTTTAACCCCTGATGTGTGTTTGTATGTGTGTGTGTGTGTGTGTGTGTGTGTGTCGCCGCAAAAAAACAGCAGATGTGGACACAACACACACCACAGTGTACACACCGCCTTCTCTGTGTGTTTTTTATACATTTTTTGACAAGCACTGAACTGCTATTATCGGAAAATGAACAATGCAAATAAAATAATTCAGAATTCCGGTGCCAGCTGGAATGCCAACAAACTTCTCCCAAACTTTCCAAAAGGCATTTGTCCAATGTAACTTTTTTTTTTTTCGGGACAGTTATAGTTTGTGGACCCTGTTCTGCTTGTTGATGCCCGTAATCCAGCAAGATTGTTTAGGAGGTCACATCTAGTAAATATAAACAGAAGAAGCTTTTACAAATATGTAGAATAACCCAGTATCAGCCAAATGGACCTGTCAGGTGAAAGACTGAATATTTCTTGAATATTTCGGGAGTGTGCGTATATTCTTGTGTGTCTGTGTGCGTGCTTGCGTGCATGTGTGTACGTGAGCGTGTGTGCGTGAGCGTGTGTGTGTGTGTGTGTGTGTGTGTGGTGGAGGTCCACTCGCCTGTCCCACACTGAGCCCCTCACACCACACACCGCCGTGGAGCAGCAGATGAACAGCATCACCTCCTCTGCAGGACTTCAGCAGAGCTTTGGCAGGTAAGGAGACACCAGCCCGGCTCCACTCCTGCTAAATTACACAGATTCACTCTCAAAAATGCATTGTTTTTATTATAATTACTTTTCCATCTTTTAGACTTTAAGGGGGCTTTAATCGGTACATTTTTTTGTTTCTGCAGGAGAGCAGGATGAAGTGTTTGGTTTGGCTCGGTGTGTTCCTCTGCATCTTTGCATCTCGACTCAACGGTGAGTCTCTCAAATCATACATTCCTTTTTGTTATTTCCTCGAGGGCAAAGCCAATGTGTTGTGACGCCGTCGAACGCGCGCAGGGTGATTAACCATATCTACAAAGTGGCCGAGAATCTCGAGCGATTCCCAAATTTCTCATCTATGAGAGTGCGTTTGTGTGTGCACACTGCACACTCACAAAGGGGACTCTGTCCGACCCTGAATTCCTGCAGGTTCAGACCGTGTGAGTGTGTGTGTATGTGAGCGAGTGTGCGTGTGTGTGTGTGTGTGTGTGTTTACTCTTGTCACTGGTCGGTGAAATTATTTCGAGCCGCAGGCTGGTAACCTGAAATCCAGTGGGAGGAACCTCGCTCTCCAGTGTTCCCTGCATGAATCCTGTCTTTGTTTGTGGGCCTGCTCGGAATGCTTGCAGACGTTAATTTTGTTTTCTCTCTTCCTCTCCCTCTCTCGCTCTCTTCCTCCCCCTCACCCTCCTCCTCTTCCTCACAGAGGCCAGAGTCATCCCAGAAGGAGGTACTGTAACCGCTGGACACATTAATATGCCCCGACAAAACCAAAAACACGGCTTTTTAAATAAAAACGAGTGGACCGATTGGTCGCCTGTGGAAGTGTAGATTTGAACCTGTGAAAATATTATTCCAAGCAAGAAACGCTCACGTTCACTCCTGCTCCCCGCAGTTGTTCGGTATCAAGATATTTACGGTCAGATAGAAACATCGCGAACGACCGACATTGTTTTTTGGAAAGTAACAGGCTGATTTACGCCACGTCCCGCATTTCAGTGCCGTACGATGAGCCCCCGGCCGTCCCCTACTGGCCGTACTCCACCTCCGACTTCTGGAACTACGTGGAGTACTTCAGGTCCATCGGGGCCTACAACCACATCAACGAAATGGCCCGAGCTTTCTTCGCTCACCAGCACCTCGGAGACACGCTGGGGTACGAAACCAACGCGGGACACGAGCACTGAGGAGGCCGAATCACAAGCAGAAATGTCCTGGGGTTTGTTTTTGTCCAGATTAAGTATAAAGGGAGACGAGTGAGTTGAAGCCGGGGGTCGGGGGGAGGAAGAATCAGGGGATTTGAATGTTGTGTCATAAAGGGATGGAGTGAAAATACACTTTCTTGGAATGAACAATAGTACTGTGTGTTATAGTGCAGCCAAACACCTAGAGAGTTAGTAGAGAAAATAGCCTAGGATTGTGCAATATGCCGAAAAATAAATAAAATGTTTCCAAAATGCAGTGATGTCTATACAATTATTTAAAACCGGACCATATCCTGAATTGTTGTTTCATTAGAGGCGGAACCTTCGGTGGCTGCAGATTCACTCCGGAAGATTTAGCTGCTGCACCCGCTGTGTTTTGGTCCTCACCGCTAAGCTAGTTCGGATCCCGGAGGAACTTCTCTGGCATTTTCCCCCTGAAACACCATGAAGCCGGCGGTAGACGAAATGTTTCCCGAGGGCGCCGGTCCCTACGTGGACCTGGATGAGGTTTGTCGATCAGTTTCTGCTAAAGTGTCCGCGTTTTCAATTTTAATCCTCCGAACTGCTAGCTAGCTAACATTAGCTAGCTAACATTAGCTCGCTAAAGTTAGGTAGCACCGTGTTTGTCACTCAGAATATGCGAAGTATTCGCTTACTCGGTAGTGTATCAAGTATTATTGGCCTTATTTTCTTTTAGATTCAATGTTTCAAAGAATTTTCCGACCATAGGTATTTCAATTCCCGTAACTTGAAACTTCTAAGCTGTAAAGCAGGCGGATAATTTTAAGTGCCGAGGGTCATACAGCAGTTGGGAAGGTGGAGAAGCAGGTCGGAACGAGTGGAGGAAAGACTGTTAGCCAGAAGGAAAGGAAAGGAAAGGAAAGGCGGAGAAGAAGCCACGGCGTCTGCTTTGGAGACACTGAGGCGAAAACAGGAGGAAGAGCTGGATGGTGCAGAGATGAAGGAGTGGGGGTTCCTCTTTGGGAGCGAGGAGGATGGAGAGGATCAGGAAGGATCCTTCAGAGGGACAGCACATGGTAGATGTTCTGGAGATGAAGTGTCGCTGAGATGGTTTGGACATCAACAGAGGAGGGATGGAAAGGATCTACGTACAAAGATGCCGAGGTTTGAGCTGGAGGTTGGAGGAAGACCAGAGAGGTGGACGAGAGGGTTAGATGGAGTCTGAGGATGATGGGTATATTTATATCAACATAGTCACTACTGGAGCAGATGATATCCATGCAGCTGTACAACTTTCATACTTCAGGTTCAGACGTCTGTCAGAATCAGAAATACTCTCCCGATCCTGGAGGGAATCGAGTGTTCTCAGTTGCATAAAACAGTAAAGAAATCGAAATAGGTAAAATAAGCTAAAACAGAAATGAATAGTTATATGTAAAGACACAACAAGTGTAACTATATGTCAGGGTTCGGGAAGCTTTTTGACTGGGAGAGCCGTGAAAGCCATAGCGCAGATCCAAATGCAAATTCCTCTGTCCACGCAGCCCGGAGTGCACGATAATCATCATCTTTTTTTTCCTTTTCGCCATCTTTTCCGTTTTGAGGGTTGACGTGGATAAACTAGTTGGCTATCTGACACTGTCACCAGAAGAGCCACATATGGCTCGCGAGCCATAGGTTCCCGACCGCTGCTATATGGGTTCTCCAACTACATCTTCCCTAACAACCAAGGGTTTCCACTGGGTTGCGAATGAACAATGATCCTGCCGTCCCAACTCGGCCCGTCGGGAACCATTTGTTTCTCTTGACTTTCTGTTGACTTGCTGTGTGCTGGCAGGCAGGGGGCAGCAGCGGCCTGCTGATGGACCTGGCGGCAAATGAAAAGGCAGTTCACTCGGATTTCTTCAACGGTAAGCAGAGTTTTCCACTCCTTTCCGCTACGCGTAAAAAGAGAAGTATCCAACATCGGCTGAATCAGATATCATCTACTACTAGAACGAGGTGACCCTGAAACATCCTCATGTTTTGTTCCAGGCTAACAACGGGGATTTTACCCTTCGACGGGCTTGTTGATAGAGTTTGTGGACGTGAACGTTTGTACAGACATGCACCTTAATGACACGAATACCCTTAAGTGTATCCTTATGTGTATCTTAAGTGAGATAGGAGCTGGATTGCGTAGATCATTTTAATTTAATTGGTTCATAAAAACATAACAAAGGTGCCAAAAATATTGAGATGAGTTTGATCGGTGGGGGAAGTCGGCACTCGCTCATTCAGGAGGAGACGGAAAAGACGGGAACGTCAATTGCCCGTAACTAAAGGTTTATTAGAAACATTTCTTCAAGCATAAAGTCGGTGAAATCCCCCTGTTTGTATCATAATCTTCCAAATGTTTAATACGTCTCTCTGAGGGTTGGGGAGGCGTCTTATCAGTATATGGTTTTTGATAGAAAATATGAAATTGTAATATTGTTTTTCACGGTTTGGTTCTGCATGAGGTGTCAAACAAGCTTTTATCACTCCACCGCTTTGTGTTTTCACATTAACCTTCAAAATTCCTGAGGTTTCCCCTTCAAAAAAGGAATCAGGAATATGTGTGCAAGCGCACGGATTGGAGGACACACACACACACACACACACACACATAGAAAAAACACCAAGCTAATCTGTTTTCCGTCTTGCAGCACTAGCTGCAGGCAAAACAATTTTGGCTCAGCAGCACACGGCCTACAATGAAAAGAGCTGATTGTTAAAACAAGGGAGTCGTAAGAGGGCCGAGGAGGAGGAGTAGGAGGAGGACCATGGTAAAGTCAGTTTATAGCTGCTGTCAGACGGAAACTCAGCAGGACTCTCTGCCAGTCAGCTGCATTAAACACACACACACACACATCAGGGTTGTTAACACCACTAATACAGATGTTCTGTGAATTCCCTGCAACCTCTTTGCAGAGTTAGTCATATCTCAATATGACATATATATATATATATATATATATATATATATGTGTGTGTGTGGGGGGGGGGGGATTAATTGTACAAAGGCTCTTCATGCTTGGAGAGCATGGCAATCCCGTAGAGGCGTCTAGTGAGCACTCAAGGACAAAAAAAAAAAAAACGCAATCTGTTCATATAATGAATTATAAATGTGCATATGGAAATTGAAAGTCAAGATTACTCTCAATCAACATAGATTATAATGTTCAAATGACATGAAATTAACTTGTGTTCAAGGCATGTCTGTTGATTCGCAGCGAGGAGAAAAATCTCTTTTTATCTCACATTTCAAGTGATAATTGCACGTGAAGTTGGATGAGTTGTTGGTTGGAGCAGTCAAAGGTTTTGTGAGGAGCAAATGGCACCAGAAACTGTTAATAAACCTGGCATTTTAGCAGGCACATCCTCCGCTTTAAGAATAAAAAGTCAAATTTCCGTCTCCGTCATTGCCATTTTAGGTTTTCCTAGTTTTCACCAGATCGTCAAACTCTTGAATTAATTCCTGTCTTGTTCTTTTGTTTCCTCTTGGCTCCACGCGGCCGGTCCTCCTCCACGCTCAGATTTCGAAGACCTGTTCGATGACGACGACCTGCAGTGACGGAGGAACCCCGACACCTGTATCTTCCTGTGAATATGTACATAAATAACGTGGACGGGCCTGTTATTCCCTCCCGGCCGCCCAGCTGAAATAAAGCCCTTGATTGTTTTCCGAAAAGTGTGTCGGCTAACCAGGTGTGGGTGAATTCTGTGAATCCCTTGCATTCCAGCGCCGGAGAAAATTATGAGTATGGTTTTGGGGCTGTCGTGTTTGAATCTGCTCGTGGCCCGATTGTAGGTTTTGCGGGCTCGACGGAACACCTGTTGGGAAAACGTAATTACATACAAGATGGCGTGTTCATGCGAGCGCCACACTGGCCCAGGACGGGGGCCGGCGGAGAGCAGAACACGTGGAAATACGATTAAATATAGTGGAGAGGTTGTGAATCGAAGGGGCCAGGAAGCGATGCAGGTACATGTCTCATATCTGGAGATGCATCAGAACGATGTTATTTGTTCCAAGGGACGTTAGACATCCCTCACAAGACCCCGTTTTTAGACGGCAGTTATTCATCCGAATCCAATAATCCACAAATAAAAAGACATCCCTCTCTCCTTATCTCAAAACAAACAAAAGAGCCATGATTTATTTTGAACTAAATCAATTTGTAGCATGAAAGCAGATGTTGAAAATCAAAGCATAGACTGATAAAAAAAAAAACCTACCATCTGCCATGCTGGAGTTGCAGGCACCTCCACCCAGGCCGGCCCGCCGTCACAGCTCCCATCCTCTACACATTTAAATGCCTTCAAGGGATATCTCATGATATATTTTCAGATCCGTTTGCTCGTAAATCTGCCTTTGACCCAGAAGTTTGTTTCTCTTATACCTCCATCTTCAAAACGTCCGCGCGGAAGATGCCACTTAAACCGTTCCGGCGTTGGTTGTGACCGGGACAGTGACAGATGTCTTCTTTCACGTTGGCAGTGTATATACTTGCGATCACATTTCACGTTGCCTTGAGCATATGGTGAAGCGCCACTTGCAGAGATTTCATGTTTTTCACCGCATGACAGAATGAGACTCGTATTCCAACGCGGACAAAAAAAGCATCCCGGGCAGAAGGCCCCTGGTTGGACTCCTTCAGGGGGCCTCTCGGTGTGGAGTCTGCATGTGGTTCCTCCAGGTTCAATCAAGTCCAGCCTCCCACTCAGAGTTCTCTTCATCGCAGAAGCAGAATCCACCGGTGGACCGACAACTTAATGAGTCTCATCAAACATTAAAATCTCATTTGGATATTTGAGTCTGGGTCACCAGACCTCCTTTCAGAGTCTCACCTCAGAAGGATCATACTGATATTATTTTCATTCATACGTGCTTCACATCCGTAATGTCAGCGCCCGACAGTAAACAAATCATCCCGTCCTATCCGTGAAACGCTTGTTTGGCCCCAACACAGAGCTCCAGCTCTGGGTCCTGCTGACGTCGGCTCCACTCCCGGTGGGGAGATTCCACCTGGAGGAGAACAAGAAGCGAAAAACATGGCGGTGACACCTGGAGCCAACCCCGCCGATGCCCTTCATATATCAATCTGACGTTTTCGCTTTCTTCAAGTGGCGATTTGAGTCAGGTTGTTGCGCTTTGTCACTTCTAGTCGATGTGGCTGTGTTATTTTTTGGCATTTAAACTAATTCACAGACGTGTCTGAAAATGGTGTGCGTTTTTGCTGTTTCAACTGACTTTGCGGCTGAAAGGGCCTCCACACGTGTGTATGTGTGTGTGTGTGTGTGTGTGTGTGTGTGTGTGTGTGTCAAGAGTATGACATGCCCGGACACAGTAACACCCTGGCTGGAACTGTAGATTATCAAATTCCTCATGTGTGGACCAGCTGTCCCTGCCTGTGTGTGTGTGTGTGTGTGTGTGTGAGAGTGAGTGTGTGTGTTGGTGTTTCGACAGAAGCGGTGCCCCGGCCCCCTCCGGGGTCTCCAAGAAGTGCTTATGTGGCATCTCACCCCCCCTCCAGTTCCTGACACCGAACGTGATCAATACTTCCAGAAACCAATCTTTATTTGATTTATTGGATTATCAAATTACTTTAACTACTCAAAATTTCAATGCCCAAACTTTCCACGTCGACATCTTGCCTCCACCCCGCCTCCTACCTTCTCCTCCTTCCTCACTTTAATCACGGTGCCTCCTGATTGGTCCGATCCCCTGTAAACCCCCAGCCAATGGGGTGGCCCCTTGACCCCCTCAGGTGGCGGCTGTGTGTGTGTGTGTGTGTCTGCGTTGAGTGCTAATGAGTACGTGTGTGTGTGTGTGTGTGTGGGAGAAGACGTGGCCCGTTTAAAACCCGACCCCCGTCCCCTGGCCGTCCCAGTCCAGGGACCTCCTTCGCACCTCCTCAGACGCACGACCTCGTGGAGCAGCTTCTCGGCTCACCTGGCCTCCAACGGAACCGCCCGCAGATTCGCCCAACGCACCGCCGCCGGTAAGAGAGCTGTCATCTGCTGTGAGAATGTGCAGGTCTGAGATGAGAACTGAGAAGAAGTAGGAGGCCGGAGATCCGGCGTCGGTCGAGTCTTAGCCGGGAAAACACCCGAGTTCCACTTAACCCTCATATTATGTTAAGGGTCAATTTGACCCATTGGGTCAATGGGTGAAATGGGTCAAATTGACCCTTAACATAATATGAGTGTTAAATATCAATTCCAACACTTCCGAGGTGAAGAAGAGGATTCCGATCAGGGTGTAGAATTCATGGTTCCCGTAGCGACGAGGTGTAAAGTCATCGCAAAAAGCCCGAGGCTGCGTTATCGTTGTTCTTTGGTCGGACAGGAGCAGAGGAGGCGAAGCCATGGCTCCACGACGGGGGACCGGTTTCTCCGGCACATTGGTCACTGCTCTGCTGGCCGCGATGCTCCTGCCAGGTGAGTGCAAAGCGGCGGACACCTAAGGGGAGGCCAATAGCATCATTAACGTCCGGCCACCAGACGCACATCTTCTCATTAACCCGTGGTGCGATAACTCACCTGTGGTGTTCCACGCGAGAGACACGAGTGAGACACGGCTCACTCCACCGGTAACTTACAAAAACAGTCCTCTCTTCGTCACACGTGAAAGACTCATGTGATCTACAACTTTCTAAATGTTAACCGAGGTCCGAGGTATTCATTTTATCGCCGCAAGATGTTTGTGTCCATTATTTTATCCTGGAGATGGAGACGAAGAAGAAGGTGGCGTGGAAACCCGAGTAAGAACCAGAAAGGACCCCGGCCGTCTATTTATTTATTTATTGTTTATCTAACGGTGAAGGTACAAACATATCCGAGACGTCAGGCTTCTCACATAAAATGAGACACTGAGATGAATAAAATAAGCCCATAAAGAAACGTTACATGCAAATGACAGGTTCCTGATATTTTGCCCAAATGAGACTAAATATGACCTCCACTGACAGGAACTCAACTCTGTAACCAGCGAGGGAAAAACCGATGGAGCTCCGTACAGCTAGTTTGAAGGTGGCATATCAACTATCTAACAAAGGTTTAATTCAAAACAGGGCCTTGAAATTAGAATAAGAACAACTTTATTTATCCCGAAGGAAATAGTTGGTATAAAAGGTAATATAATAAAGGAAATAAAAGATAAAAATTCCAAGTAGAAACAAGCACTTTACTAAATCAGCCATTTTTAGATTGATATTTAAACAAATTTATTTCTACTAATCCATTAGTATCCTTCTCAAATAAGCAATTTAATACATAAACCGTAGAAGACCAGGAATCAGACATATATTTACACACAGCCCTGCTGGGGTATGAATTATTTTGGACTTGAATAGTTATATATATATATATATATATATATATATATATATACATATGTGTGTGTGTGTGTGTGTGTGTGTGTGTGTGTGTGTGTGCTGTCTGGTGTAAAGGTGATGTAAGCGTTATATTAGTTGAAAGTTCAGAAAAAAAAAAAAAAGAGCATTTCAAATCTCGACGTACTTTTAAGGTTTAAATCGACTGTGTTTGAATATCAAAGTGTGTTTGAACCAAAAGGTTAGTCAGACGGCGTCTCCGTCGGCAGCGCGGCCCTCTGACGCGTTTGCGTATCATTTCTACGTCCCGGCGTGGAGGCCGGTCGCTGGCCGGGACTCTGATCCAGTTCACCGCTCCCGGAAAAAAGATATTTTTACAAACAGAGCCGTCTGATACCCATTACGGGAGGGGGTTCTTTCATCATTGCCGGCCCGGTAAAAAAAAAAATGAGTAGCCGTCAGCAAGGCCTCCCTCTCGTCCTCCTTGAAGCCCTCCTGCTTCCAGATGTTTCAACCTTTACTTTACAGTCTCGTAAAAAGCGGTCCGGGCCGGCGAGCCGAGGGGCGGCGACGCAAGGAGGGTCCCGCTCACCTTCACCTCTGCGAAGTCACACATCTGCTTCCTCCTATTCCTCCGTCGGCCTTTTCATCTGGAGATGCGTTTCTTCCTCGGGCGCCGGTCACGTCGCCCTGAATGATCTCCAACCTTCCCTTCCCCTTGTCTTCCTCTCCTTCTGCGAGGCATTAACACCTTTTCCCTGGCGAGATGAAAGGAACGGGGGGGGCGGGGGGGAGAAAAAAAAAAAAGCTGAATCCACTGTTCCTTTAGCGGCATGGGGTCCACACACACACACACACACACACACACAGGTCGGTGAAGACGTGGCATGAGGTCCGACGTTACGGGCCCACCTATAAAATCTACAAAGGCCAGCAGCCGCCGGCCTCCAGGGCAGCGCTAATGACGTCCGCCCCATTTAATGAAGCATATTTGCCCGTTTGAGGTTTAATACCATGCGTTATCGCCACGTGTTACGGAGACGCCTTCAGAAGCCAGAAAAGGACGGAGTAAGCGGCTTCCAGGGGTTTTAACGGCTGCTTTTGATGCTCTGTTTGATTCTGCAGCCTTGCTGTCGGCCGGACCGGTCGGGAAGAAGGCCAAAGGACATGGTAAATATGTAAAATATGTTTTAATTTCATGACATTTGGACTCGAGCGCTTCTACCTCACAAGTAAATAATGTCAGCCTAAGAGATGAGCGAAAACACCTTTTGATTAATGGGATAAATGAGACACATTCATCACCGTGCCTCCGCGAGGTAGCCACCTTCGGCTCTGATAGATGGCCTACATAACGGCGCGGCGGATTCCCTTCGCAGAAACGGGGTATGATAATACGTTAGCCTCAGAAAACATGCGCCGGGCCTTGAACGTGACGGAGGCGAGGCCGCCGCCGAGCCCTTGAACGGGATGTGAGTTCGGGATCAGCGGTGCTTGCGCTCCCCAGGTATCCGGGAGAAGGCGGCGGCGGCCGAGGAACACAGGAGGCTGATCCGCAACCGCAGGAACATCAGCTGGTACAAGCAGCACTCCGACTTCTGGGAGTGGTACAAGTACTTCACCGACAACGGCAACCAGGAGGCAGTGAGTACACACTCCGAGACGGCCTCCCGGGTTTCTCTCATTCCAGCCACGTTTAATTCAAAGTCCACATTATTCTTTCTTATCTCCTATCTCTCATCTCATCTCAGTGATTTTGAAATCCAAACGATTAAAGTCCTGAAGATTATCGGGATATTGTTTTACTGGCAACCGTGAAGCTGCGCGTTGACATGAAAGCATCGAGTCTCTACTTCATTAAGTGACACCTCTGTTTTCCCCCCCCGAGGCCGAGAAATCTTTTATAAAAAAGTTTATTTGGTTTAAGACGTTAAAACCGCTCTAATTAAAATGTCAAATTGTCCATCGGTTGATTTTATCGGATGAGATCCGCCTTCCACGATGCTAGTCTGATCTTCTAGCCCGCTCTGAAAGCTGCGACCATCCAGTAAATACTGCACTCAGATTTATGATGGCTTCAAAACAAGAAGGTCCACAGTTGGATCCCGGGAGGCCTTTCTGTGGTGAGTTGCCATGTTCCCCCAGGTTCTGCGGGTTCCTCTCACTGTCCGAGCACTTGCAGGAAGTTCAGTGGAGACCCTACACTGTGAATCGGGTTGAATCGTTCCATAGAACGATTGCTTGGATCGCAATAGCATTTCTACCTGAGGTGCTTCTCACGGTCAAATTCAAGTCATTGACTGATCGGTTAACTTTATCCATCGCTCCCTCCCCCTCAGGTTCAGGAGATGGACCGTATCTACCTTGCCTACCTCCAGAACAAAAACCGTTCTGAGGCACGTCGCTCCTACAAGGCCTACCTGCGGCACTTGGGTGACATCTACAAGTCCTGCGCAGACTCTGAAGACCCCAACTGTATAGCTTCTTACACCACCAGGCCTAAACCCAAACCGGAGTTGCCCAAACTCGCAACAGTAAAAACGTGTGACCCTACCAAGGATGCACACTGTCTATATGCTGCTTTGATTCAGGGCAAGAGCCCATATCTGCCCTTGGTCATCCCAGCTGCCCCCTCTGCCCCCGCTCCAGCAAAGACCCCCGCTCCTTTGTACATCCGCTCTGCTGCACCGGCAAAGAATCCGGAATCTGGGTATCACTACTATGCTCCATCTTCAGTGCCCTTCCTCTCCAAGGTATGCTATCGGGCAGTATCGTTCTGTGATCCATTACTGCGGTTGCTGCAGAGAGTCGACAGTGTAAGCTGCTGTCAGAGACTTGGACGTGTACAACATAATGGTATCCCCGCTAATGCGCGGCCGGTTATACAAAGTAGCTGTTTATCTTTCAGGAGCAGAAGGCCGAGCTGCTGCGTATCTGCTCTGCCGATGACATCGAGTGTTTGCAATTCCATCTGAGGGCTGCCTACGGTCACATCCCCTCCGCTGGGCCTCCTCCCTCGTATGCCCACCTTGGCTGTGACCCGAAGAAAGACCCCAGTTGCACAGCAAAACTGGTACAGAAGACCCCCTCTGGTCTCTACTTGCAATACCCCAACTGCGACCCGGTCAGGGACCCCCTCTGCGCCTATGCCGCCTCTCTGGTGGTAAGATGAAACAAGATCCCATTAATCCTCTCTCATTTTTTTTAAATAGTGTTTTAAAATTACTGTGACATTTCTTTGTCCCACTAGGCGCCCCGTGCCCCCAACCCTCCTGCCCCAGCAGGTCCCGGATCCTGCAATCCTCTGTTTGAGGACGGATGCAATCCTCTGACGGCCATCAAATTCGCATCTCCCCCGGATTCATACAGGGCTGAGGAAAAAGAGGAGGCTGCAGCGATTCGTGCCGGTCCTCCCACTGCGGAGCAGTATCATGACCAATATGCCATGTTTAGGGACGCTCATGCAAATGCGAACAGAGTCACCGATCCTTATGCTATGTACCGCCAAGCCAACAATCCGGTTTCTCATTCGAGTAATGACCCGTATGCAATGCTGCGTCAGTTCATGGCCCAGTCTCAAGGCAATGACCCGTATGCTCCGCGTATGGAGGCGGCTCCTGAATCCAACCCCAACGACCCTTTCTCAGCGATCCGACAGGCGCTCGCCACCGTGCATCGCCGTGGCTCTCCGGATCCCCGACAAGAGTACCCATTCTCCCATCAAAATCACGGCGAGCCCGCCCAGGAGGAGCAACACTCTTTTGGCCCGCCAGGTAAAACCAAAGAGGGCTACGACTGCTTCGTTGGCTACGATTTGGAATGCGAGCCCGTGAGGCCGAGCGAGCCTCGATTTCGTTTTCAGCACCGGATCCCCTACCCCGCCGAGGCCTACGAGCCCCGCCTGAGTGTTGAGGATAGACGCGAAGGGGTCATGGAGCCTACCAACCCACACTGCGACCCAGAGTACGACCCGGACTGCCGGCTGCGTCGCTACGAGCCCGAGCAGAGCCGAACCGAAGTACGGCCCAAGCATCACGCCGAAGAGAAGCAGAACCAGAGCGGGGCGGATGTTGAGCGCCAGCAGGAGCAGCAGGAGCAGTACGAAGCCGAGCCCTTCCAGAGCGGCCAGGACGAACCTCACATGTCTTACCAGTCTCTCTCGCAGGGGATGCCGAGCCTCCAGGACATACTAAGACGCTACGGGGACCAGTTCCCCGAGCAGGAAGACCACAGAGCTTACGCAGAAGACTACCGCAAGAAGTAAACTCACACAAGCTCGCAGATGGACATGAAAACGCGTCGTCCCGTCACGTAGCTTATCTCCCGGCCGGCTCCAGGACCAGACATGCCACATGCTCGAGAAGTCCACGGACACGACGAGCAAGTCACAGACAATGCTGTCACATTTCCCACAGGCTTCCAGACATCGATCCCAGCTACAGACGCATGCATGTAGGCCATGTTCTCTTATCTTCAGCCGCTTTATGACTTGTTGCTTTCCGTCATCCATCTCCAACCGCTGGAATGTTTGGTGGCTCCTCAGTGCTCAGCTTCGCTTCACTATCTTTGTTTGTCGCTATTTTGTCCGTGATTAATTATGTAAAGGTTTTTTTTTTGTTTGTTTTTTTCACATTGAATGTTCTAATAAAAAGATCTAGAAAGCCGTGTTGTTCTGATGATGTTTATCGGATACAGAGATTTTGACATCCATCCATCCATCCATCGTCGGGGGATGCTGGAGCCTATCCCAGCTGTCACCGGGCGATAGCACACCCCCAGAAAGGTCCGTCTGTCGGAATCGAACCAGGGGCGCTAACCACTGCTGCCTGAGATTTCGACAAGTCATTCATTGTTGTGTACGGACGATACGCAAACAGAGGACTGACAAAGGAGGAAGTTTGTGTTGTTTTGAGTCGACAGCTACGCTTTTTACTGACAGATGTAGCCTGACATGCTAACTAAAGAAGTAGCCATCACTGACACCAGAGGCAGATGGAAGAGGAACTCTCTTTAAACAGTTGAACCTCAAAGTTAGCCAGGATTTATTATTTCAATTATATGAGCTAACACTTTATAAAATCTCTTCAGGGGATCTTATTTGGTAAATTCCTCTTTGAAAGAAGGTTAACGGTTGAGGAAATGTGCGTATAACTGTTAGAATAAGAATGAGATTAGTAACTGGCGCAACAATTTCCTTCGGGATAAATAAAGTTGTTCTTATTCTTATTCTTATTCCGATTCTTATTCTTATTCTTATTCTTATTCTTATTCTTATTCTTATTCTTATTCTTATTCTTATTCTTATTCTTATTCTCATTCTCATTCTCATTCTCATTCTCATTCTCATTCTTGTTCTTGTTCTTCTTCTTGTTCTTCTTCTTCTTATTATTATTCCTCCTCTCATTCTTATTCTTATTCTTATTCTTATTCTTATTCTTGTTCTTGTTCTTGTTCTTGTTCTTGTTCTTGTTCTCCTTCTCCTTCTCCTTCTCCTTCTCCTTCTCATTCTCATTCTCAGTCTCATTCTCATTCTCATTCTCATTCTCATTCTTATTCTTATTCTTATTCTTATTCTTATTCTTATTCTTATTCTTATTCTTATTCTTATTCCATGGTGTCTGGTTTGGAGACGCTGAGGAGAAGACAGGAGGCGGAGCTGAAGGCAGCAGAGATGGAGATGTGAAGGTTCCTCTCTGATGTTTTGGAGATAAAGTCATGCTGGGATGGTCTGGACATGGACAGAGGAGGGATGGAGAAGATCTGGGTAGAAGGATGGTTATATTTACATTACCAATCTTATCTGAGCCTTTAAAACTCACTACAAGGAGCGAATGATGTCCGCGCAGCTGTGAAACTTTCATACTTTAGGTTCAGACGTCTGTCAGAATCCGAAATACTTTCTCAATCCCGGCAGGAGGTCTGGAGGAAGACCAGAGAGGAGGTTCATGGTTGGAGGAAAGAGGACAGGAAGTGAATTGGAAGGGATATCTGTCATCATTTTGAGTCAGAAACCAAATTCAAGTCTGTAAAATCTGGGAGTAAAGACAAAAGCAATTGTTCAACGGAAGCACCACAATCTCAATAATATCTCGTGAATTTTGCCATTTTTCTCCTTGTCATCGGCATTATCCCGTCTGTTTTGGTTTGCAGGATGTGGGCGAGCCCGGCTGTATATTTGTGACAAAATTTTCCCCGATACAAAGACTGGAAGCGTTGAATCGTCTGATTTCTGTTCACAGCGCTGGTTAGCGTCTGCTTTTTGGTCCCCCCCCCTTGCTTTTATCTGATTTTTGCTCAAAAGGATATTATGTCTTTATAAAATTAAATCCCCTATCGGATGCGAAAAAGCAACAGTGCCTGGTTTTCATCTTGAAAACGGAAGAAAGGCAGTGCAAAGGCATACAAAGACCAGCAGAGCAGAGCTTTTGCTGCACCAGATTGAATCAAAACGTTACCGCTGTGTAAGGACAGATAGGGTTAAGGCTGGAGCCAGGGTTAGGGTTAGCATTGGCATTAGCGTTAGGGTTAGCTTTAGGATTAGGGTTAGCATTTGCATTAGGTTTACGGTTAGGGTTTTGGCTGAACCTACGGTTAGGGTTAGTGTTAGCATTTGGGTTAGGGTTAGGGATTTGGCTCAAGCTATGGATAGGGTTTTGGCTGAAGCTACGATTAGGGTTAGGGTTAGCATTTGGGTTAGGGATTTTGCTCGAGCTACGGTTAGGGTTATGGTTTTGGCTGAAGCTACCGCTAGCATTAGGGCACTGGTAAATGCGGGCTCTTCATTAGTCCCAGCAACAAATGTAGGATTCATAAACCAGATGATTTATACTAGGTTTGAATGATTTAACGAAAAATAAATAAATGTCATGATCACTAGGTTTATGGTTAGGTAAGGGTTTTATAAACACCATCACCAAAGTGGCAATACTCAAAATAATTAATTTGGAGAACAGTATGAGATACAGCGATGCAAATTGAAACTACCCCATATGTTCTAGGGGGGCTTTCCAGCGGCATCATTGGCAAACGTGTACATTCTATGGTTGGAGAGTTCGGATCTGTGTTTGTGTTAGTGTTTTGGCTTAAGCTAGGGTTAGGTTAGGTTAGGTTAGGTTAGGTTAGGTTAGGTTAGGTTAGGTTAGGTTAGGTTAGGTTAGGTTAGGGTTAGGGCTCTGTTAAATATGGGACCCCAATGGTACTTGCACAAAGTTTAGACTTCTTTTGCTAGATTGGCAACCATCATCACGATGTGACTCAAAATCATTTATTTTAACAATCGTATGAGAGAGAGCTTCTGAAATTGGACCCTCCTCCACATTGTCTTGGATTTGCTCGCCAAGGTTGTCGCACCTTTGGTTGGAGAGTCAGGTTCAACATAAGGGTTATGGATAAGAGCTTGAACTTGGGTAACAGAATTGGGACAGTCGAGTTCTAAAGGATTGAATCGAGTTGAATCGAATCGAATCGTAACAAATTGAAACGAATCTAAACAAATCAAAACTGATCGAAACTGATCGAAACAATCTAAATTTATCTAATCTAATCTAATCTAATCTAATCTAATCTAATCTAATCTAAAATGAGCAACAAACTAGTCTGAAATGTAGATAGTAGACATACTTAATATATAAAAAGAACATACTGAATACACACACTGATATATATCCCTGCTGTACATGATACATGATACATCTATACAAACACTATTCATTTTACAATGCAATTATGTGAATATATACAGATATATATATATATATATTCATATACATAGCTTTATAATTTTATATCTATATATAATATTGACA
This sequence comes from Fistularia commersonii, assembly GCF_037954325.1. Classification (NCBI taxonomy): domain Eukaryota; kingdom Metazoa; phylum Chordata; class Actinopteri; order Syngnathiformes; family Fistulariidae; genus Fistularia; species Fistularia commersonii. The sequence continues at coordinate 6,842,754 of NC_141291.1, read as the reverse complement.
TCTATATAAAAACATATTTAATAGTGTACTATTCTTTTACTCTGTTGTTGTTTTTTTTTATCGTGTATTATTGGACTGCAAATTGTTGCATTGTGTATTATCGTATAATGTATTACTCGATTGCGTGTTGTTGTGTTGTGTATTATTGAGTTCTGTGTCAATAGGAGGTTTCAATGTAAACTCCTGGTATGCGAGAACAGACTTGCTCATAAATATGATTCTTCCTTGCATTACCCCCAAATTCTTCTCCTCTTATTTCATGTTTTAAACCCAATTATTCATAATTCCGATCAACAGAAAACATGAAAAGACATTCATCGCCTACTGTTTTAGTTATTTTGAATTCACAGACTTTGATCGGACGACATTAGATTTAACCTTAGTGTGATAATAAGATAAGATAAGATAAGATAAGAACAACTTTATTAATCCCGAAGGAAATTGTTGTGCCGAGTTACAGAAAATATAACAGTAATAAATAATAGAAAGAAAAAGGCAGAATTAGAAATAAAAATAAACTATAAAGTGTCTCAGTGAAACTATACAGTGTCTTAGTAAACAAGTGATAAAACTATAAGTGTCTTAGTAACAAGTGAGGTAAGGAGTGCACAATAGTATGATAAAAGGAAAAATTGTAGTGTAGCTGTTATGAAATGAAATATTGCACAGTTCTGAATATTGCACAGTGAAATGAAATATGATAACACATGTAAGTATGGAGCGACGAACTGCGATTAAGTTTGTGAGCGGCGTGTTCCTGCCGTCCAACCGCCCGCAGGTCTTTTAGAAAATGTACAAGAGGATCGAGTCTGTTGTTATCAAGTGTGATATTATTTAGTAAGTCCATTATTTTTCTGCAGCCACGAAATCAATACTCGTGCAGGAATACATCCCGAACATCCTGGAGCCTTGCGGTCCTCCGTTCTGTGGGCTGAAGCCTGGTGGCGGCGTGAGGCTTCACCCACAAGGAGGTGTTGCTTCTGCTTCTCGACGAAGCTGCGGGGCCTCTCGCTTCAGCTCGGGTCCCCAATTAGTCATTTCAGACAGGGGAGAGAGTCGGGTGAGAACATGGGAGGAAGCGGCGGCGGGGGGGCGGAAGAGAGGGAGGGACGGGAGATTTTTCAGGGAAAGGTGGACTGATGAGGCGTGGAGATGGAGAGGATGCAGCAGCCTCTGCCGTGCCATCAGTCAGTCATCGTCACGCACCCAAATGGGATCGCGTGTGAGCCGGAACACTTTGGTCACGAGTAGTCGCGTTTTTGGTGATTTGGCGGCGGTGAAATAAAATCTTTATAAACAAATTCCGTCTCGACGGGACGTGAGCAAGCCTGAGTGGAGTTGGACGGTAACAATTGCGGCTGAGGTGTTGAGAAATCACTGGATTTATTTAAAGCGACAGTTTGAATATCGATGGAACATTAGTGAATGAATAAAAACAAGAGAAGAAGTAGAGTAGAGATACGTTATTGATCCCGACGAAAATGCAGGTGTCAAGCGGCACACACATGACACACAGTGCGCAGATCATACATGTGGCACACATCGGCGTACAAAATAACTAAACAAATACATAAATAATGATAACGATAAAAATAATCCAATCTGCAGATTAAACGGTGCAGGAAATCATCCCAAAATACCAAAGTGCTTGTCAAGACGCAGGATGAGATGAGAAATGTGATGAGAACAACTTTATTAATCCCGAAGGAAATTGTTGTGCCAGAGTTTCAAGTAAAAACATAACAGTAATAGATAATAGTGGAAAGGAGGAAGAATAAGAAATATAATGAAATATAAATTGTCTTAGCTGTTAGCAGTAACTACAAAGATAAACAGATAAATAAACAGAAAATAAAAAGAGGGGGTTCCCCGGAAGCTAACGGCAGAAGAAAAATCGATTGAATTATTGGGAAAATTGATTGATAAATCTGTTAACAGGTAAATGAAAGGCCAATTAATTGTATTTCAGCTCCAACTTTGAGTCATTCATAGTCAGGCTGAACTTCTCCCATATGTGTGTGTGTGTGTGTGTGTGTGTGTGTGTGTGTGTGTGTGTGTGTGTGTGTGCTCCAACCAAAGATGGATGGATGCATCGCTGACCCCGAGTGCATCCCCGTGTTTTATAAATTCAAATAATGCTCAACCTGACACGTGCTCTCTGAAGATGATGAATGCACCTGCTCGTGGTTCTCCAAGAGCGCTCCTGGTTTAAAAATTCTGCAAAGTTCTCCAGTTCTCCTTCTATATGTTCAGTAATCTCTGCCTGGAGGTACAGAAAGGGTGAAGATCATCCAGACATCCGCAGCATACGGATAAACGTCCTGGATATCGCGCGATAGAGGAAGGCAACCCCAGCAGGGAGGAGGGGGTGGAACGTGGAGAGATCAACATCTCCATGTCCCGGAGAGGAGAAGATTACTGAAGGCAAGTGGGGGAATGAGAGGAAGAAGTGGGACGGTGAAGCTACAAGGGAGCGGAGATGGAGAAGGTCTAGGAGTTTAAGCGCTCGGGATAAATAGTCCAGAGCGGTGGAGAAGGTGGAGACGAGGAGGAGAGCGTGCCTGCGGGACCGAACGGCTGTGGAAAAGTTTTGAGAGGGAATGGAAGGCAAGATGGAGAAGATGGAGGTGAGAAGAAGAAGCCGTGGTTTTTGATTTGGAGACACTGAGGAGAAGACAGAGCTGGAGGGAGCAGAGATGAAGATGTGAAGGTTCCTCTTCGGGTGTGAGGAGGATGGAGAGCGCGTGGTAGATGTTCTGGAGATAAAGTCACACTGAGATGGGTTGGACGTGCACAGAGGAGGGATGGTGGAGGTCTGGATAGAAGGATGCTCAGGTTGGAGGTCTGGAAGAAGACCACTGAAGCGGTTCATGGATGGAGGGAAGGAGGACAGGAAGTGAGTTGGTGGAGGAGAAGAGGGTTAGATAAGAGGCAGATAAGAGAGCATCTCCAAGAGGAACCTTCTTGTCATCCTGAATCCTTTGACGTGTCCTTTGACTGTGCAAAAAGAAGTATGGGACACACACACACACACACGCACACACACACGGCGGCGGCGGCTCCGGGGGAGGTCTGGCTGCGGTTTGGCACTCGTCGGCCTCCAGAGTGTGTGTAGGAGCTCAGAGAAGGTCAGGGGAACACCTGAGTCAGCACTTTGCACCCAGGCTTAGTACCTGCAGGATTAGACCGCGCTAATAAGCAGGGACTTCCAGGAGACGTCCACCTTCCTTGTTCAATCACTGACCTTCTCCGCTCTCGACAACTTCCGTGCCGTTTGACTTTCCCTCGTGTCCACACACAACCTTCCGAGATACTTTCCTCACGCACTTTAGAGGGAGTCCAAGACCCGGACCTTTGGCCGATCACAGGCTCCGGAAACCCCGGACGCACAAAACGATGTAGGATTGAACGGAGTATACCCGGGGATTTACAGCGTCCTCTTCTATTCACACATCCGGCTGAGCGTCAGTGAAACGTATCTGAAAGTTCCTTCCTCTGAATACTTATCGTCCGTGTTCGGTGTTTAAGGCGTCCGTGTCGAGGCCGAACGTTCAGCCGCTGTGTCACCTTGAACCAGATCACTGTAAATGAAATGCATTTTACTACTGAACTGTTTTCTGGTTCAGTCATTAAATGTCCTTGTTCCCCGGGGAGTTGGAGTGAGCGAGCAAGGACGCAAGAAAGGAAAGAGAGAGGAGGAGGGAGGCAGGGGGGTGGTGGGTTTTCTTATCGTGGAGAAGCAGGGTTGCTCAGAGACACGTGAACAGAAAAGACCAAGTAATTTCATAGTGAATTTACATGAGAAATGCCATTAATTAGGGAGATATGAGACACGCGGGGAACAATTATACAACCCGAACGGGGGACGTTGGGACCCGTTTCCCGCCCGCGGCGTCATGCTAGGCTAACACGTAACACCTGGCCGAGAAGCCGGAGGCCCTCGGAGGTCCGGATCCACGGCCCGCTGCCGCTCGATGACCCGGCATTCGGTGCGTCGTCATGGTAACCTTGCCACGATCGACGTCGCCGCCTTCCTCTGTCGCAGTGTTTATCTTACTGCCCCCCCGCCGCCCCCCGCCACTAAAGGGGGCAAATCCCCGGTTAGCGGAGCCCCAGATTTATGATGGGCTCCGGGTAACAGCTGGATCCGCTCACGGCAACCAACCTAGATTAACGCTGACTGACCAAGGACGCACAACACCATTTCCTCAGTAGACACACACTCACACACACACACACACACCAAACACGTGTATTCTTCTTTTCCTTTGAGATGTTCTCTCAAAGCCTCCTCCCTCACCAACTCACTTCCTGTCCTCCTTCCCTCCATCCATCCGGTCAGACCTCCAACCACAGCATCCTTCTACCCAGACCTCCACCATCCCTTATCTGTGCACGTCCAACCCATCTCAGTGTCCAGAACATCTACCATGTGCTCTCCATCCTCCTCAAACCCGAAGAGGAACCTTCACATCTTCATCTCCGCTCCCTCCAGCTCTGCCTCCTGACACCTTTGCCGCTTTCACCTCCACCTTCCACACATTTCCTATCATGCAGATAGACAGTACACTCTATGTGTGTGTGTGTGTGTGTGTGTGTGTAGCAGCTGTTTAAAGCAGCGGCAGATGGCTCTCCATCTGGCCTCCTGAGGCCCATCAGAATCGACCCACTCATGGAGAATCAAGATGGTGGACGGGCAGTGAAAGATGATGTCCATATGAGACGAGAGGAAGGATAGAACATCTCGTATCGGTCGATGTCTGTTCTGGTTGAAAAATTCATCCGTCCATTATCTTCTCCGCTCATCCTGCGCTCAGGGTTGTGGGGCCGCCGGAGCCGATCCCAGCTCGCCTTCTCATCCACGCGTCTGAACAATGGAGGCTCTCGAGGTTGGAGGAGCCTGGAGGAACCCTATTGCTGAATTTTGTCCATAAATTCCGCCTCACGTTTAAATTTGTATCAGGGTTTCGGGTCCAGTCGACCAGTAGGTCCGAGTATCCTCCTCAGGGAGGTGCAGATGCATGAGGTGCGACCTTCGCCGAGGCTTCGGCGGACACGTGCACGCCTCTGGGCCGGTCGGGGAAAAATCCGCCTCACATGTTTTGGCTGCGTATTTTTTCATAAAATCACAATGATTGATTTTCTCTTCAAATAGATGTTTCTATTGTTTCACGGTGCGGTGAAATATGGATTTATGGAAAATCCACCGCCGCGCGCAGCAATTATGGGTTCTCGTCTCGGACACCCGGAGCTTCGGACGCCCGCGTGACTTCATTCCTGATGTCGGGTATGGATTCCTGATCGTGGATTCTGCGGCGGGGACTTCGACACCGCGGGCAGCCCGCGGGTCGTCACAGCTGAACGTATCAAATGTTCCCGCGAATATTCCCGAGAGCCTGCGCGGAAATCAGATACGCCGGTTCGATCCAGAAACACGACGGAGGTTAATTGAAGCCTCCGGCCTCGTCCTGTCCCTCCAGCGGGACGGGTCGGAATAAATGCGCGGATATGATTTGTTCACTCATAATGGATACTACTTATCCTGCAGTTGCCAGGGGGCGGGAGCACATCCCAGCTGCAACCGGGCTGCAGGAGAACACCAAAAAAGTGAAGATCCGGGTAGAAGGACGCTGAGGTTGGGCGGGAGGTCCCAAGGAAGACCAGAGAGGAGGTTTATGGACAGGGAGGTAGATGGAGGCAGATGATTGGATGTGGGTTAGAAGAAGACGGATGAACTTTGGTCTCCAAAAAGGAGATGTGAAGACAGGATGAGAGGCTGACCTTCTCATTCCTAGCGATGGCACCGTCTGACATCACTGCCGGGGGACGGCGAGCGGGACGCGAGGAGGACCTGGTCTTTGTCAGATGGGGTTTTTAAAACTCGATAGGAAAAGTTACTTTTGTTTTTGTTTTTTTTTTTTTTTTTTTTGGTTTGTTGAATGATGATCTGAATAAAAACATCCATGAGATAGCTGTCGTTTAAGTGCTTCTAGGGAAAGCTGTCACAGCTGCTTACGGAGAAGTGCCACAGAGAAGATCCATCCGCTCCAGATCATCAACGGGACGGGACGTGATTTCCTGTTAGTTCCCACAAACCTAATTTGATGGATCTCCGAAGTCAGCGGGAGGGACGCCGTTCCACCGCCCTGAGCCGGAAGAAGGCCGTACCTGCAAAGACCAGCTCCCGGCGAAACCCCACTCCACTTAAATCCCACTGGATTACATTCGCCCATTCACGCTGGCTCACACCCGAGGCGCTGAGCGGACCGTCGGGAGCGACTTCGGCGTCCTGCCCGAGGACTCCTCGCAGCCGGGGAGCCCGGGCTCCGACCTCAGGGTTCTCCGGGTTCCTCCCGCAGTGCGCAAACACGCAGGAGGTTCATCGGAGACCCGAAGGTGTGAACGATAGGGCGAACGGTCGTATTTCTCCCGGTGACGGACGGGTCCAGGGTGAACCCCGCCTCTCGCCCAATCACAGCCGGGGTAAGTTGCAGCCCCGCGACCCTGACTGGAGGATAGGCGCCGCGGATAATGAGTGGATGAATGAATGAATGAATGAGAAACGGTCCTTTCAGAGGGATTTATAGTCCACGCTGACCTTCCGTGGATGGAGTTTGTCTGAATCATCCACCGTCAACCGTCCATCATCCAAACTCTGACCGTGAAACCTCCCTCACTTATTATGGACTGTAGGAGCTGCAGAAGCACATGAACATACAGCCAGCAGGGAGACTCCGGGAGGGCTCAGCTCACAAACGGAAATCCGGAGAACCGACCCGGAACAATGATCGGACTCGGCGTAAATGAAGAGGTTCGGCCGAGGTCGCCCCGTCACGGAGGTCCGCGGATACGCAACAAACTGGCGCGTTGTCTCATTTCATTACGGTTTCCTTAGCGGTTTCTTCTGTATTCACGGTGTGTCACAACCCTCCGGATCGTCTCTGCCGAAAAAAGAAAACACAGATGGGGCAAAGGGCGGGAAGGAGATCCATTCAGGCAGAAGCCCGAGGGGCCGGGAGGCGCCGGAGCAGAGTGTTTTCCATGAGACGACACCGGTGTGATGAAGACCGAGGCGGAGGAGCGAGCGGACGGGGAGGGATGATGATGTATAAACAAGCGTCACATGGCCGTGCTCGTGCGGCATGTGCGCCCGATTCGTACCTTTATGCGTGTGTGCGTGTGTGTGTGTGCAACTTGCGATTACATCACTTAGTGCGTCAAGCGGTCTCTGCGCTCGACAAACCTTTGGCCGTCTTCCAGGGCCGCCGGTTCATCTGAAGACTGGTGACAAACACGGGTTGAGAGAATTAACGTGCATGAATGTGTTTATGGCACAAATGTATTCAAAGACCGGCACGTGCACGGCGACCCGAGCAGACCGAAACAGGCAAGAAGACACAAATTACATTACATTACATTACATTACAGTCATTTGGCAGACGCTTTTATCCAAAGCGACTTACAAAAAGTGCAATATAGTTACTGAAGTACCAGCGGTCGGAAGTCAGAAGTGACCACTCGACCAAATAGCCATTTCAGAACCATATACATAAATACATTCATTTCATCGTGTTTTTTTGTTTTGTTTTTCATACCTCTTGGAAAACATACCTCTTGGTGAAGAGGTATGTTTTCAGCGAAAGATAGGCAGCCACCCTGCTGTTCTGACCTTTTTCGGGAGTTCGTTCCACCACTGAGGAGCGATCCTAGAAGACCTAGAAGAGCCGAGACCGGTTCGATCGGCAGCCGGTGTTCTGGGTGACGGGGTGGACGGTCGCCCAGAGGTGGCAGATCGAAGGGGACGGGTAGGGAGATGTGGCTCGACCAAAACCTGGAGATAAGACGGGGCCGTCCCATTCACCACCCGGTACTCGAGCACCAGGGACTTGAACTTGATGCGGGCGGCTACCGGGAGCCAGTGTGGGGACGTAAGAAGGGGAGTTGTGAGGGAGAATTTGGGACGATTGAACACCAGGCCGGCTGCCGCTTTCTGAAAAAGCTCCAGAGGCCCGGTGGTCAACGCCGGGTCACCGGCAAGGAGGGAGGTGCGGTAGTCCAGACGAGAGATGACCAGAGCCTAGATGAGTATCTGCGCTGTATCCTCTGTGAGGAATCTGCAAATCTTCCTGATGTTGTAGTGGAGGAATCTGCAGGAATGTGCGACCGCTGCGACGCTCCCTGAGAATGACAGTTGGTTGTCTAGGACCACACCCGGGCTTCTCACAGTTGTGGTTGGCCTCACCACGGTGTTGGCGATGGTGATGGCCAGGTCTCTGCGCGGAAATTAGACTCCAACGTCCGGCGGAGGCAGCGAGTTCATATAAACCCCGGTCTTTTCCAAGGTTTGTCCTCCAGTCATCGGCGGCGGGAAACCGTCTGATGTTCAGCCTGTGACGGCGAGCGGGTCGGCCACACTCACGCCAAGCATTCAATGACATGATGTGATTACTGGCGGCTTTACATATTCATTACAACCCCAATTAAAACTTGAAGCTTCGGGGATAGAAATGAATAAAAAGCCGCGGCCAACCTTGATCGGCCTTCTGCCGCTCCGCTTACACTGCAGATGCAAAATATCACGGACGGAGAAGTTCCAGGTAGTAGCCTCCTCCAGGGGAACCATGAGGGACCACGGAAGGGACCGATGTATCCAATCATCTGCGACATGGACCTTCAGCTCCACACTCCAGACCAGAGAAGAAGAAGAAGAAGAAGAAGAAGAGGAAGACGAGGTGAACACCGTGGAGGTGGAAGCCGGACCATCAGGTGGTTGAAGTGTTTCTATCTTCTCCCTGCACTGCCTTAATAGCTGTTAGCTAACTCCTCTGCGAGCCTAGCGGGCCAGAATAGCCCAAATGTTACTGTTTATTTGTCCCAAGAAAACATCTGACCAGTTTTTAAACTACTTTTTAACTCCACAATCTGCAAGAAGTGTCTAGAAATGGGCGTGGCTCATGAGTTCCACCAATCGCAGAGTGTCTACGAGTTCTTTTGAAACCTTGAGAAGAGCCTGCCTTGTAGTCGTAGCTTGGCTGGTTCAAGGATCGGAGGTCCCTGGTTCCTCGGCTGCCTGGATGTGGGCAGAAATAGCTTCGCCCCGAAAGGATGCCGGAAGCTGCCGAAGGTTCCCACACTGACAAAAGGGGCTCTTACAAGTTTCCGGTCCCGTTTGTTCAAATCGGAGGCTGTTGGCTCATAGAATATGACCTTGAAAAAGTACCTTTACCAATGTATGACGGCATCTCCAGCTACATCTTCATAAGAAAAAAATCTAACTGACTAATGCAAACGCTTGTCTGCTGGTTTTTGATGTTTCTGCGGGAAACGGCGAGGTGTGCCGACCGCCAGAGTGCTCCTCCGCTGAGGACCTGGCGCTCACATCCCCCCAAAAAATACTCGTCATCCCGTTTAACGCACGCACCGAGAGGAAATCGCTGCCTTTCGCGAGTCACCTCAAGTCTCGCGGAGAACATAACCATCTTTGACTTTCAAGACGCGCGCAAATCCCAGCACCTCAAATGGACCGTTACGGCGCAGAGGTTTGGTGTGCTTTCTGAGGATGTTGAGAAGAGCTAAGTTGTCCCAGAGGCTGCAGATGTGTCATTCCGATACAGCACATTTGAAAGCGTACTCCCCGAAGGCACCTCTGCTGGTACGCCGGCTGCACTGCGGCGGACAGGGAAGCTCTTCTGAGGCTAATCAAAAGAGCGCCTTCGCTCGAGGACATTACATAACCTGACGTCTGCGCGGAGGCACAAACATTATCAAAGACTCGTCTCGGCCAGGAAATCACCTCTTCACTCTGCTGCCCTTTTGAAGGTGATACGGGCCCGTGAAAATCCACAGCGCCGAGAGGTTTTCAGCTGAGTGCCATCAAAGATGTCCATGTGGATTTATCCGGCCCATCTGGGGATGCAGGTAAATAGGCACAAAGATGACTTGACGTCTTTCGCCTCCTTCTTTCGGAGGCCTTTCGGCGCCAACGGTTGTTTTTGTTTAATCGGACTTGTGGAATTCGTGGGTGCTGATATGAACCGAACGTGTTTGAACTGATAAGCTGAAGCGTTGTTTTTATTCATATTCCGTTCTGTGGAATTCCATTCCATTTTAGTGTTTGTGCAAATGGCAGGCTTGCTAGCTACCGGCTACATGGCTCAGTCTTCTGCATATATCCGGGCCCCGGATCTTGTTTTCGTCAAACCTTCCTCTCCTTCTGACCGCCAGGATTCACTAACGTGCCGTAGAAGCTCATCTGTGGGTTTCCTTCGCAGCTCGGTCACTTCCTGTTTGTATGTAATCACCTTCCACCTTCCCTGCGTTGCATTTTGTTTCTGTCCAAAGTCTGTGTTTACTCTCCTCAGTTTGATTGTATTGTTTTTCCCGGCTGAAATTTGTTCATTTGTATTTTTTTCAGCCTTTGCTTTTAGACAATGGCTTAATCTTATCTTTAGAGTAGATACTCTTATGTTGAATCCACTGTAGCTGCATTTGGACCAACATCCCGTTGGAAATAGGTGATGTGTACTTTTCCAGGGACCTCCTGAGGGCATTTTTTTTAACCGTACTCCCTAAGTATGTTAAACTTGAGTCTTATCCAAACATGGTATATATGAAATTAAAAATCAGGTGTTTGTGAGTTTTGGTCCAGAAGCATCCTATGCAAACACGGTTCCATGTTGCTCCTGCCTCAGAGCCGGATCGGCCTGGTAGGACCAACAAAGTGTCCGACCGGCTTGCTGTCCGGTCACTCACTCCGACAGCTTCCCAACCGATGACGCCTCCTGTTGGAAGCCTCACATCATCACCAGAACCCTCAGGCTCTCTCATTTCCCGGGTTGCCGGCGGGCATGGCTTGATCTGCCGCAGCACCTCTTCAGGCATCCATTTCTCAACATGCCAGCTATTAGCATGAAGCTTTTAGCACCAACGGTATGACTGGTAACGGTCATCGGTGCCTCACAGCCCCTTAGTCTCTGCCGCATTTCTGCTTTACAGCTTTCTTTTTTACCCGCCCACACTGAGCTGCGATCTGGTCCAAAGTTCCTTCCCAGGTAGAAGGCGGTGTTTCCTCGCCACCGTCTCCAAGCGCTCACGCCTGGTTGAATGGCGGGTTTTCGAAGATCTTAAAGAGTGTGGTCCAGACCTGCTGGATTTGGAGCCACATGCGTAAAATCTGACCGTCGAACACATGAGTGCAGAACCCAGACTTGGATCTGATTTGACCCCTGAGGGTCAATGAGGACCGACCATCCATCCATCCATCCATCCATCGTCAATGGGCCACGTGTACCGACAGACAACCATTCACTCACTCATTCAGGGCAATTTTCCCTTTTTTTTTTTAAACTCAAACACAAAAAGGTCCCCTCGTCGGTATCGAAGCGGGTCCTTGGCGCTGTGATGCCGAAGGAGCAGCAAGCGCTGCGCCGTTCAACCCGGCACTCATCTTTAATGCTTGGACTTGGACTTTAATCCAACACAAAGGTTATTGACTTTCTGTCAACTTTCGGACTTATTGTTTGATTCGAGTACTTGAGTTCTGTTTTTATCGGATCCTATCCGTCAATGACTTTCCACAAACAAGGAAGGTTTTACGACATGCCTGATAAATAAATCCAAAGATGAAGTTAAGCCTGCGAGTTTGACGGAGGAAACAACAAACGCCGTTGGATTACCTCGTTCCTGATCCGATTTAACGCGGCCAGGTCGGCCCCGGATACGTCTTCTTAAAATCACCGCGGGACGTTTCTCCCGCTCGTCGATAGGCCGCGAGCGTCGGAGCGAGCAGCGGGACGGGGGAGGTCACACATTGGACGGGCGCTGGGCGAGAGCGAAGGAGCGACAGGTGCGGGGCAGGTGAACGAGTGGGAGGCAATGAAGTGTGCGATGCGCCGATGATCACGCCGCGGAGGTGAGAGATAAACACCGAGCCCGCCGGGTCAAACCAGGAGAGACGAGAAACAGAAATCCTCCCGTTGGACGGCGGGGGCGTCGGTTCGGGGAAAGGAAACAACCGTCGGAGATCGGCGTCCGCTGTTCGTACCCGAACGCCCGTTGGAAACGAGGCCCGTTTGCTCCGAAGACGAGCAGCTGTTCTGCAGATGTTGCTTGTTTGTTTCGTCGCGATTTAACCTTCGGCCAAAGCTGCCGGAGCAAAACTGTTCTCCTGTCCGAAATCTTATTGGAAGGATTAACTTGAGGATTAACTTTTTCCTCTTGTTTTTGTCCCTGAGAAAATACCAAAGATGGATCATCACCAAACGTGCCTGGATACGCCACGGCCTCGGGTTTCTGACAGGACGGCGTTTGTACGAAAAACAGAAGAGTCGGATAAAATCTGTGACACTTCCTCTCAGCTCAGGATCACAAACACACAAACATCGTCATGAGTTCATTCACTCATCATCTCCATCCTTCCTACGGAGTCAAAAGGGGGTCGCAACCTATTCCAGCCGTGATTGGGCGAGAGGCGGGGGTTCACCGTGGGCCAATCACAGGGCAGCTTACAGAGACGTCCAACCATTTACACGTCTGGACAAAGTAGCGTCTCCACTCTTGCAGGTTGTGACTTCTTGCTGTGAAGTCGAGATGCCACCCGCTGCGTCGCCGGGCCGTCCGACCAAATCCTTACAGCACGTCTTCGATTTAAATCGGAAAGGCAACAGGACATTACTAATGTGCGGTAAAATAAAATAAAAATAAAAAAAAAAGACAGAAAGGGAGTTATGATGAAGGGTAAAAAGTTTCCAAATAACAACAGAAGTGAAAGAAAGCAACTGCAATCCAATAATGTTGCACTACCCAATATGCTGCACAACCAGCGACTGAAAATAAATCCCTTTTCTGACGATGAATTTGTCAGCTCACCGACTCGTTCTATTAAGACGTTCATAATAAAATTATGGGTAATGGACTTGTAACCAGGATACGCCCCGGACCGAGGACATCCTCAGCCAAGGACTGGCCGTGAAGCTTAGCTTTACGTCGTAGCCTAGTTCAACAACTGAGGCACAGGTGATCAGTTTCATTGTAACGCAGCCGGATTCTTAAGAACGAAGAGGTTTCTCTGCTTCGCCGCATGTTTTAGAAGCTTCACAAGGACATTAGTGCAAATTGGTCGATCGATCTCATCCGACTGATCGTTAGATTGCATAAGGAGAAGTTGATAGTTCTTGGTGCCGGGTGTGAAGGCAACGCCGACTTCTCCTTTGGAATCGTGCTTTCCGAGCATCTGAAATGACAGCGGCATGCCAAGCGTCTCCGTCAGTGAGACGCTGATTTGATTCATTTACGATTCAGCATGTGACGGCGGTCCAACGTTTAAATAAGACAATAAGCTGAGCGTCCATCGGATCCCACAACGGGCCATTGGATCATGGACAGAAGACGGGATAAACAACGCAAACAAAACCTGTCATGTCTGAACTTGGGCTGATCTCCTTCAATACTTAGGAATATTCAAGAACTGAGTAATATCGCAAAGACGAGGGAGCTGAAATCGGACATTCAGCCAATCCTCTAACACTGCGCCACTGCTGAAGAAGGCACACCATTTCCTAAGGATACTTAGGAGGACCAAGCTCAACAAGAAGTTGCTTATGTCCTTGTATCGCTGCGCTGTCTATCGCTGCGTCTGCTCTGAGCCGTGGACTCTCACTGCGGTTCAAAAAATGATCGGCCATCCTGTCCCATTGCTTGAGGACATCTATAACACGCGTTGCCTCAAGAGAGCCCACTCCATCCAACACCTACTCCAACTATTGCCATCAAGCTTGCGGTTTATGACAATAATGCGAAAAAAGATTGAAAAACAGTTTTTTCGGTCATCCCAAAAATTCGGCGCAACCCTGAACTCTTGAACCTTACATACAGTACAGTGCCGCTTTCACTTTGTTACTTCTTTACTTTTACTTTTTATCCGTCTTATATCTCGAACCCAGAGATGCTGCTATTGCTATATTGTTGTGTCCTGCCCTTTAAGGTTGTTTGTGTCTGTTTTTTATCCCATTCCACCTGAGAGCTGCTATCTCTACATTTCGTTGGACTCTGTGGAACAACAATAAAAGCCTTGAAACCTCGAGTCCTTGAATGCAAAAGAATATTCCCTTCATGGACTCCGGTGTTTGCGGATGACACCGTGACCTCCGGTAAGCGCAGATGGAGGGAAATCTAGAGAGGTGGAAGTTTGTCCCGGAGAGGAGAGGCATGAAGGTTTGCTGCAGCAGGGTAGAAGACATGTATGTCCATGAGAGGAACCCAAGTGGAGAGTGTGAAGTGTAAAGTCTCTCTGAGATGGTTTGGAAGTGGACGTAGAGACCCCTGGTCTTCAAACTGAGCGTCCCATTTCTGAGATGTTCTCCAGTTTCCAGACAGCCGATGCGACTCTTACGATCCTTCTCTTCATCTCGTTCCAACTTCCAGAGTCGTCTGTCCTACGGAGGTTGGAGCTTCTTCCTTCTTTGAAGCAACAAAGTGTGATCTTATATTTGTTATGTCACCTCCGACCCGCAGCAATCGGTAAGAGTTACCAAACGCCGATTTAAAGATGGATGCTGTGAATTTTATTTTGTAAATGACATACAAATGACCTTGGGGAAGGGAAGAGCAGAGAGACTAACGGCCTCTTGTCGCGAGATGAGGTGTTTGTCGGTACCGACGTTACATAAACATTCATCATTAAAACCCCCCAAAAAAGCCATTGGAAAAAGTAAAGTAATGAACCGATTCATGTCATGTGCTCCGTCACCTCCCTTATCTCGGCAAACATCTCCACCCTCCATCCCGGAATACGACGCTAAAAATAATGAGTTTGGACGGAGCGCCTTCTCCCTGGCCCCCGTGTCAAAAGCTGCCGATAAATTGATCAAATTCCATTTATTTAAACGTCCTCGCTTTCCGTCTTATTCTCTGCGAGGCGTCATAAACACAGTAGCTCTTCATCCGTAGCGTTCCAGAGGGTTCGAGGGCCCGCGAGCAGAAGGCGGCATCCAGGAAGTTGACGGTTTTCGGTAAAGACGCGTTCCGAGCGACGTGTCGCCTCATTACTCATCCGAAGCCGTCACTTAATATATATTTCATTCTAATTCTCCAAAATGCCGCTTGTTTGTCACGGCGATGGCTATAATTTAGAAACATTAATCTCCTCCTCTCCCCGCGAAAAAAGCCTGTGTTGATAATTAACGGATTAATCAACGCTGCCAAACAAGATCGGGAGGGGCTGAGCCCAAGTTTCCAGAGGATGTACAAATGGCGAGAGGTTTGAGACGTTGTATCATTTATAAGCAAAGGAAACACATAGGGGAACAACACAAACAACACTCATCGGAGGGAGACAGCGGCTGAAGAAACATCTACACAACTGAAGACGCCGGAATCCCGTCCCGCGTCCTTCGTACCTCGTCCCCGGCGTCAATCACAGCGGGCCTGTTTGCAGCAAAATGTGAACCAAGGCATGATATAAACACAGACGGTTGTAAATTGCATAAATCTTCGCCTTTAACCAGCGACTGGTCTCTAATGCGCCGTATCAAATCCCAACATATCCGGCGTGGAAATGGGGTCGAGAGAAAAACGGGACCCGTCGTATTTAGAAAAGAGCCGATGATCCCACTGACAGAAGCCTCACAATGCGTCTCTTCGACCTGAAACGGCATCAAACAGCAAATGAGACGAATCTGCGGTTCTGCACAATGTTCCCAAATTATGTCCCAGATTAGGAGATTATGCAGTTATGTAATAAATAGACTTCATCGATGAAAGAAAATAGAGACTATGACCTATTTATGTGGATTTTTTTTTTCTTTTTTTCTAATTGAATTACCAGGGGCGCAGTGAATTTAATTTCACGTCTTCCTCTCCGCCTGGCTCCTCTGAATTAGTAAAGTGCCGTTGTGCTTATTTTTCAACGTCCGCGGCTAACACGCTAATACCGTCCGAACACGCGCTCATCCTTTGCGCGATCCTCGGGATGTGGCGCCACCGAAACGACGCAAACCCGAATTCACCCGAATTCAACCTCCAACCTTAAGTCCATCCAAAGCGTTCGGTTTCCCGACACGAGTGACGCCTTCAACCCGTGGCACGATGTCATTTCAAGCCTTTTGTGAAGCGTAGACATTGGACGTTATACTCCAGCGCCGAGGTGCCCTCGTCCCGGTTCAGTGCATAGGAGCCGGAAAACCCGACTCACTTTGGTCTCCAGCGCCGCCTCGGCGCAAAGTTAATCCGAGGTAAGCGAGCTTACATGCGACTTTTGTGCTCTTCGACGTCCAGCGCGATGACATTGCAGCCTTACTCCCTCTGTCCATCCCCTGTTTCGGATAGAAAACACTTTTGGTGAGCAAGGTGAGACCGAAATTAGTCTCCGTTTGCTGACTTCACGGACCACTTGTGACCCGTTGTGGGAAAATCACCGCCCAGCTGTCTACTTAAGACTCCCGGCGCGCTTTTCTTATATCAAGAGGATTTGCCTCCTAATTGGAAGCTGCGCCACTGCTTGTGGCTCCGACTGTTTCCTGCTAATTTCCAGAAAAGGTCTTATTCCCTGTAGTAAGCCACCAGAGTTAATTTGGGTTTAGCGATATTAGCTGAAGGGCTCCGGGAGGCTACGGAGGCCGGCCTCTGCGGAGACCGGGTCACGTGATTGGCTCCCTGCGAGGATCCGTGGATGGAGTCGGGGGTGGGCATGGCAGAGGAGGGGGCGGCAGCAGACACCTGGTGTTCTTGCTCTTGGCGGGCGATGCGGAGAGTCTTGGTCCCCCTGGAGAACGTCCTTAACGTCGAGCCTCGCTCTGGGATGGAGCAGTTCAGTAACGCTCTGAAACACCTGTAGAACTGCACAGACACGACACGCGGTTTTAGTACGATATTAGCTCTTTCTTCATGCGAGCGGTAGTTCGTTTGGCATTCCGAGCTGCCTTTTTGCAGAGCTCGAGAAGAAGCGAACGATGAGGAGTTTGATGCAGAAGGTTGAGCAGATGTTCATCATCGGCTATCCTTCTTCGCCGGGGTGGAGCAGGCAGCGTGCTCCCCTGGATAAACGTAGTGTACTTAGTATACTCTCCGATTCCACATGTATACTTAAAGTCTACTACATTTCCCCAGGGCGCCGCGGGTAAAGCTGACACGCTGAGAAGATACACGTCATCTCACATCACATCCCAGTCGTCTCCTCCGGCGTCCGATAACGCCGTCGTTCGGCGATGCGCAGAACGCGGATCCGCGAGACACCCGACATTTCACCGTCGCCATTCATAAACCAATTAGTCTGCATGGAGGTGAGAGGAAAATCATGTACGGCTCGAAGCTGTGTTTCAGACAGAAACACGCAGAATTAATTGGCGGAATATACTTTGTTTGATGGAAAGAAGGTCTTGATGTTTGAGAGGACGAGGAGAGAAGGATGAATGAAAGTGCACAGACGGGAAGTTGACCAAGATGTCACGATAATCCCGTTTCTGTCCGAGCTGCCATGTTTACATGTGAGGGTTGAATTTTGTTCACCGCTCAAAAATACGATCTTGACTTTCCAGGGAGGTCAGAACAGCGGGGTCGCGGCCCATTTTTCGCCATGAGCCCGAAAACATACTTCTTCATCAAGCACCACCCTACTAATCGCACTTAGCCCTCAACCCCCCCCGGAAAAAAAACTTTAAAAAATTAAAGATGAAATTAATGTATGTCTGTATATGGTTCTGAGATGGTTATTTGGTTAAGAGGTCACTTCTGACTTTTGACCAATGGTACTTCGGATCTTCGGTGACTGAATTGCACTTCTTGTGAGTCGCTTTGGATAAAAGCGTCCGCTAAACGACTTTAACGTAATGTAATGTAACAACGGGCATTTCAAAATCACCCGTCTCAATACCCAGTGGCCGAGCGCCTCTGTGACGTCGCAAGCCAGGGACGCTTTGTAAACATGAATAAATGTACATAAATATACATATATGTATATATATATAATACGATTAGGTGAGAAATGATGTTGCCAAGAAGCCAAAATCCAGATTCAAACCAAGAGGAGCGTCATACTCAGAGAAGACCATCGATGAGTCCTCAAGGGTCAGTATCCTTTTTCCTTCTGACCTGAGCAGAAAAACAAATGTCCTTGCTGCCGGCGATTCCCAGCCCGCCGCACTTTGTTCACATTTGCTATAAAAGCCGTGTGTCGCGGAGGTCGTGCACAGGGCAGCCGGCGGACACTTTCACGGACCTCCCACTCCGATTTGGCCCAACACCTTAGGCGAGGTTAAAACCAGGCTGGCGTATGCCACCGTTTTCACATCGCGTTGTCTTCGTCTGGAAAAACAGGGAGTTGAATCGTCCGCTCAGGTCACGGCGTCAATTCGGCGTTTGAAAAACGTAAGAACCGCACGACCCGTCTCCTGCGGCTTCCTACGTACGGCAACCATTTGGAAATCGTTGCTCGACGGCGGCTCGTGTCCGGGGTGTGAATCTGGGCAGCGCTTGAAGTCTTCAACTCGCCTCAACACACTGCTGTTGTAGTTATGGGCTGGGAGGAACTGAAGACTGAAAGCGCCACGCAGTGCGGCGTACGCTGCGTCCGTCCACGCCGGCACATTAGCCGTCAGGCGGTCGGCGAAACTTTGCGGCGACGCTACCAGACGCAGCTCTGCTGTCAAGCGGTCGATGAAAAGGTAAATGCCTGTTAGGAAAAAATTGTAAGAGACAGACGGCGGTGAAAGCAGATAAAAAAAAAGGCAGCGACAGATAAAAGGGAGTGTGAGAAGACGGAAAGGTCACCACGGCGGTGTGTCCTCTCCTGATAGTAACATCACATGCTAATCAAATCCACTGCAACACGACCACAGATTAAAAACCTTCTCCGTTACGTCTCTTTCCGCCTCCCCGCTTTCACCTTCGCATCCCTCGCTCCGTTCTTTCATGGTCTCCCTTCGCCTCGTTCCCTCCATCCGTCCCCTTCTACCGCTTAGTTTATTTTCCTTTTCCTTCCAAAAAGCTCACTCTTGACATCAGTCTCCGATGTAGTTTTCCCACAGAGGAAAATTTTGTTCTTCAAACAGCCGTCCTCTTCCCCTCCTCCCAATTTCTGTCAATTTCATCATTTAATGCATCGAGCGGAAAATTCTACCGCCCGTTTTATGAGGTCTGACGGGCGGCGTAATTGAATGATGGGATGTTAACGGAACAATCTTGAAGAGTTTTATTTCAATAAATGTCATTTAGGTCCCTAATGATGACAGTTTCTTTATTCCAGACACGTGGGTCCATAGAAAAGCACATAATACATACACAGACATGATGTCAGCCCAGCAACAGGCTTAGATGCATCTATTTCATCTGTTTCCCAAAGAAAGCACAATGAGCTGAAGGGCACCTGCACAGAGCAGCATCTAGATTCTTTCTGAAGAGCTCCGTTGACGTAAATCTGCTCTTGACGGCGCATTGAAAACGACAAACTGTACAACTGCCTTTCCCCGAGAGGTGGTCACGACCCTCAACGCCACATCGAAGAAAACCTCCGCCTTCTTCTTTTAACTGCAGTTGCTTTGTGAGTTGGAGGTGCGGACTGAGCACGTCTTATAATATGGGCCAAGGGTCAAACGGACTCCGCCTATATAGCTCTTCCATCACCTTTTCATCGGAGCTGCCGTGCAAGACGCCGAGCAGACCATCGCCGTCATGACCGAGGACACTTCGCGGTGCCGACAGGAGGGCAGGGAGTGGGAGTGCCGACCTTACGACCGGCGGTATGCACGCTCTCGCCAACTTTCTTTTAGAGCCAAAAGGCAGATCGTACTTAAACCCGTACCTTAACCTCCGAAGAACTGCCGTCCAGACGTGCGCGGACGGCACATTTTGAGATGACTTCATCTCCGGTGGAAAACTGGTCTGAGGGTCCCTCAATCAATGTAAACTGGGTCATTTTCTCAGAAACTGAGCTTAGTTTACTCTACTGCTCAAGTCCCAAAGGTCCAAAAAGCAAAGGGAAATTAAAAATGCAAACCAACTAAGAGCCTGGGGTCTGAGGAGGTCAAGCCTGCCATGATTAGCCGCCGTCCGCCAACACTGTAACGAGACGAGTAACACCCAACGACCAAACCGACAACAGGATCGATAAGGTCATTCGGGGGAATTATTAATATCCCCTGATTGATTTAGCTTTATGTTCAAATCCACTGAGAGATGACTTTTAAATGTCTTGCTAAGTTTCCAGCTCGCCTTGCTAAAGCGTCTTTTTCCTGTTTTTTCTTATAAGTGGATGTGAATGCACCAGAAGCAGGTTTCCCAGAGAGTTCTTCATGAAGATACGGCTTCTTCTCAAGAGTAATTATAATTATACTCCGCTGTATACAAAGGTTTTTTTTTTTCTTTCAAGACCACAGTGTATCGTGTCTGTGTTTCCAGATCAACTTTTGTCTTATGCAAATCGGACCGAAAGAACAGTGAGGAGACTTGCTCGGCCCCGGTCTCGATCTCGCATTGGTCTCGTCCATACGGCATCTTTCCCCTCAAACTGCTGGTTTTATCTTCATCTCAAAAAGTCTGGTCGGAATCATGACCCGCCCTCCGCTCGGACAGCCTTGACTACATAATTCATCCGAGCTTCTCTTTTCGGTCCAGCGCTGAACGAACCATTTTTATTGCTGCCTCAACAGACCGACACCGGGACAGTGAAAGCGCAGATCGCAGATGTAACTCATAAGCCCTTTTTCAAAGAGTTGAGGAGTTCAAGGTGAAGGTGGGAGAGCATTAGGGATCAACGCTGAGCCCGTTCTTGTTGGTAGTGGTGATGGACAGGCTGACAGATGAGGTTTGACAGGAATCTCCATGGACTACGATATTTGCAAGAGGACATTGTGATGTGCAGTTAGAGCGAGTGGAGAGTAGTCTACAGAGGTAAAGGTATGTCCTGGAAAGGAGAAGGACGAAGGTTAGCAAGAGCAGGACAGAATATCTGCCTGTGAATGAGAGACCTGAAGCAGAATGGTGAGTCTACAGGGAGCGGAGATGATGAAGGTGGAGTGTTTGGAGTACCGCGGGTCAACGGTCCATTCATTTCCTGTCATTTATCCATTTATTTTGTAAGTATTGCAGGGTGCGATCGCACACGCGTCCCCTCCATCAACTAATTCACACACACGGAGTGAATCCTATCGCTGTGAATCAATTGGCAATAGCTTGAGCTTGTAGACTAGGAATCAAACTTGGTGAAATCCATTTTGTTTTCTGATATAAGTTACTTTGATATTTGCTTCCGCACGTAGCGCTCAACCTGCTTGAACCTACATGTCCTCAAGTTTGCAGTGAACGCCTTCAAGGGGCTGCAGCGGAGAGAAGCCTCTCAGGGGGCAGAACTGGTATGCCCACCTGGATGCCATGTTTCCATGACGTGACTCGGAATCACGAAAAACAAAGTGACTCGGAAGTCAATTGTGACTCGACGTGACAACGACGGCCTCCGAGGTTATCTGTGCTCTCTGTAGGAGAATTTTTGGTGTGAATGCGTAAACGAGAGGCAGCGGGGAATGAACGGATGGTCCACTCGCAGCTACATGAAGCCCCCCCCTGAGAATTTCACATCTCTTTAATTACTGGCCTCTTCGTCTGATCCTTTGCCTTAATAAGTGTGAGCAGATAATTAGACCAGATTTGTTGTTCGACCCACGTTACAACTGACTCCAATAGCACAGCATTTTATTTTCTATCCTTCATTAACTATAGCCCTTATCTGGGAGAGGGTCACGGAGGTGCTGGAACTAATCCCTGCCGACACCGAGCGAGGGTTGCACTTCGAGCCGGACCAGTTGCCGGTGAATATAGATTCTCTCGTCCATTCACAACATTTATTGATCCCGATCAATCTTCTGCATGGGTTTGGATTATGGAAGGATACGGAGGAGCCTGGAGAGTACATGCGCACTCCAAGCACAAGGGTCTCAGTCAGCCACGTGAACTGAATGTCTTTTGCTGTGAGATAAGAGAGCTACAAGATGCATCACCCTTTGGGCTGCAGTCTATTTTGCTCGGTTCAGTTTATGGCTAGTTAAGGTGAGCTAAACCAGGTCCTGGTCAACCATTGTCATGCCTGTTGAATAAAACTAGATGAAAACCATTAGTTCCTGAGGTCCAGATGGAATCTTCTGGGCTTGGTTTGGGTTGAGGACCTCCAGGTGAGTTGGAGGGTACGGCTGGATCTGCACATACGCATGTGTGTGTGTGTGTGTATGTGTGTGTGTGTTGCTCTGTCGCGGGACGGATCTCAGTTGTACGCTGGTGAAAGGTCTTCTCTGCTACAGGTTAGCTTTCTTTGAACTGGGTGAAAGAGGTCTACCGATTTCAACTCACTTTCATTTCGTGGAAACATTAAGCCTCGGGGGACCAAAAAGGACTTTCTGGGATGTTTGCATCCCGGACGACACCGCTAACCATTTGTGATGCCTTCTTCCCATGACGGCCCTGATACTTCTTAGACACGATGGAGGTGCGGAACAAACAAAATCCTTCAAAAAGAATTTCAAGGATACTCGAGTGTTTTACTTGGTTTCAAATAAAATAGTCGAATGAGTACAAGTGGTAACTCACTTACTGTTGACGCGTTTTGCTCGGATGCACAAAGATCGAGCAGGAGAGTGCTGTTAAATGGGTGCAAAGACATACAGCGAGAAGATACCTCACCTGTTTGTTCATGAAGATGTAGATGAAGGGGTTGACGACAGTGGAGAACTTGGCCAGCAGCGAGGGGGTAATACTGGCCTCTGGAGTCAGAATGTCATGGGGGCCAAAGGTCGCCATCAGGGCCACCACGCCATAAGGCAACCAGCAGATTAGGTAGCATACCACCATGATGATGACCATCAGCAGGACCCGCTGCTCTCTGCGCCGCGTTACCACGGTGCTCACACTGCGGACCTGCAAGGAACATCGGTTTGATGTTTTGAGACAGGAAATACACTGAAGCAGTGACGTGCAGTCAGTAGAGGCAGGTGAGGCCGGGCCTCACCTGGCATCATGGAAAGAAAAAAAAGTAAAATGAAAAAAATAATTTGAATGGTTCTATTTATTTGGTGATTTGTACTATAAAGTTATTTTCAACCTAACTTCGCCATTTTTAGTTTTTTTTTTTTTTTCAAAATCGCTGAAACAAAAAAATCACATTTAGCGTTTAAATATGAAGAAGAGCGGCAGGCAGCGGAGACCGCTATGAATTGCGCAATACCTGCGCTGCCATGCTATGAGGCGAGACCGTATTGCTGTCTCTGTGGATGTCACTATTAAAATTTTCAAACACTTCAAGCACTAATACATGAACTAAATTTCCATACTTTAGCTGATGTGTATATTTTTTTTCATCAACAACCGTAACGTATTTCTCGTGCCGAGCGATCGTAAAGCGGCAGCGGAGGCACACTAAGTGAGGCACGCAGTGACG
Organism: Fistularia commersonii; assembly: GCF_037954325.1. Classification (NCBI taxonomy): domain Eukaryota; kingdom Metazoa; phylum Chordata; class Actinopteri; order Syngnathiformes; family Fistulariidae; genus Fistularia; species Fistularia commersonii. Next base: position 6,819,341 of record NC_141291.1, on the reverse strand, counting down.
GTGCCTCATGGTAGGGGGCACCGGTGATCCCAGGGAGCTTTTTTACTATTTGGAATTTGCAATGGCAAGCTACTGTAAACACGTAGAAAGTCAGATGCAGCCATCCAGTCATTTTTTGCTCTTGCTTGTCTTTATTTCCAAAATGGAGGATTATATAGCTAAACTGAAAAAAAATTCTAAACTGGACTTTCAGTGGAAGCAGGAGATAATAAGTAAGGGAAGACCGACGCCGACGCTAACGGATTAGCTTCAGACTAGGAGACAGAAGACTTGGTCTTTTCAAACGGAGTGGTACACTCGAAAAGGCTGGCTGTGTGGATGTCCAGCAAGAGAGCGCCTATTCTGCTTTTCCTGCATTCTTTTCTCAACTTCTGACAATCAAACATGAGCGGTCGGCCACTCACATTCAAAGTCAAATCGCACTAAAAACATTCGGGATGTCCAGGATAGATTTGGCTTTGAATGAACAGCAAAGACGCAACATCAGCATCCACAATGCTAAGCTAAAGGAAAACCGCTCAGCGCCGACTTCATTTATAAGTAAAGGTAAGAGATAATAACGTTTTTTTTAATGTGCTTTTTTCTATGCTACAGTTTGTATATGTAAAGAATGCTGATATGATATTTTAAACAAAACACGGTAACTGCTGCCAATAAAATGGTGAATAAATCTGACTGATGACGTCAGTGATGACGTCATTGATGACATCAGCGCCTCACCAGCCATGAACCTCACCGCACGTCACTGTGCTGAACCATGCAGAAGAAAAGACCACCGCCAATATTAGAGACAAATCAGCCTCTTCTGATCCCCAACACCCCTCCTCTGTCCATGTCCAAAAGATTTCTTAATGCCTCCATGAAAGAATCGTATAATATTTCCCAATGAATGATTGACTTACACGGATGCAACTGTACAAGATGTATGACCCGCGGTCCGATTGTCAGGAGTAGATCCAGTCTGAGGCGAGGTTAGACCAGCATTCGCTGTCCGCGGAGGCCCTTTAATAACGGACACTCATTTAGGATCTCCACCGGGACGGACCACTGCTCAAAAAGGGAGCCAACGAGCATAAACATACCCCCTGCCTGAACTCCAATGCACTTCATTATCTTCTGGTTTCATGCTTGACCCGTTCAGCCTCGGCCACTGCTGTCAATGTTACTCTTCTCTTGTCAACAACTGACCCCATATGTAAGAAACATACTTTTTTTTCTCTAAATGATTTCTGTCCGAAGATAATCATTCAGAAGGACACAAACAGAAGTTGGTTGTCGATGGATTTTTGAACCAAACTGATCCTGATGTGCAAACTCGGAACAGAGATCCTGTCCTGCTGATGGAGAGCACTGAGTTATAAAGACCCACTGATGATTAGGAAAGATATACAAAGACCCTGATTTTGTCTGAGCAGCTTTGTTGAAGTTGATTGTTTGGGCTCAAGCAAGTAAGAGTTCCTAGTATGGAGATGGTAATAGGAGCACCCAGACACTGGATGGTAAACTGGACTGGACTGCCTGTACAAGAGAGCTCAGAGCCGAGTGTACTTCCTCAGAAGGCTGGCGTCCTTCAACATCTGCAAAGACCTGTTCTATCAGACTGTCGCAAGCACCATTTTTTATGCGGAGCTGCGCTTTGGAAGCATCATCGGAGCATCGGCACGGAGCTGGACAGCATGACTTCTTGGGGAGAGCGACAGGCCCCCTGTCAATCTTGGTCCATCCATTACCATCATTGCACAGCTTCATCTCCAGGAGGAGGAGCGGCTTCGGTGATGGGCTGTGGAGATCCTTCCTCCCCCGAAGTCATCCAGCTCTTTAACTCCACATGAGGGAGGAAACACTAACGCTGCCACTCCGTACTGTTCTGTTTGCACATATCAGTAAGATACATATGGGAAATTATGTACTTACACTATACAATACACACCATGTAGCTTACACCAGCTGTCCCCAACCCCCAGGCCACAAAGAAAGAATAAATCATTTACATTATTTGCGCTGAACAATGTTTTATTTTGAAAAACGACCGAATTCTCCGGACCGAATCCGTCTATGACTCATTCTGACGCAAGTCAAGATGCTTGTCTCGGTCACTTGATACATTAGCACTACTATTAAACCCACAAGCTAGCAAAATGAATAACCAACAGACATCTTTGGAAAGTTGCTATGCAAAGAGGAAAAGGCCCAGTGACAGAAGACAGAAAAAGATCTGACGACCCAGAAGAAAAAGAAAGCTGCGTTTAACAGACAGACCCAGGAGACCTACCTAAAATATGGATTTATGGCAACGGGTGATTCCCATGCACCAAGTGACTGGCTCTCCAATAAGCCAATGAAGCTTCGAAACTGCTTTGCCACTTGCAGACCAAGAATCTTTATCAACAAAACAAGCCTTTGGAGTATTTTGAAAGAAAAAAAGCAGGGAAACGTATATATTAATATTAATGTTAATATGTATTTATCCCCAAGGGGAAATACTCCCAGCCTCAGAAGTTTCCAAAACCATGAGGTTAAAGACAAAAACAAAGTGAAGAAGGCAGGCGATAAATACTAGTAAAAGTACTCGTAAAACAGAACTCACTCTGCTGATGATGTGCGGACAGCCTGGCTGTTTGTCCTAGGATTCTCAGACTGTCAAGACAACCAGAGAAGATTACCAGAGATTTTTGCAGCAGCATTGTCAAAGGAGAGTGACGTAAATTGGGGCGACGAGGGAGGGTAAGTAAGTGCGCCGTGATGGATCGATGGATCATCTGTCAGGGACGAGTCCCAACTTTTCCCACACAACTCCCCTTCTTATGTCCCTACACTGGCTCTTGGTAGCCACCGCATCAAGTTCAAGTCCCTGGTGCTCGCCTACCGGGCGGTGAATGGGACAGCCCCTTCTGATCTCCAGGTTATGGTTGAGCTACATGTCCCTACCCGTCCCCTCCGATCTGCCACCTCTGGCTACCCGGTTGCCGATCGAGACAGTCTCGGCTCTTCTCGATCTCGGCTCCTCAGCTCCCGAAAAAGGTCAGAACAGCGGGGTCGCTGCCCATCTTTTGCCGTGAGCTGAAAACATACCTCTTCACCAAGCACTAACCTACTGCTCGCACTTAGCCTCCAACCCCCTCCCCCCCCAAAAAATGAACGATGACTTGAATGTATGTATGTATATTGTTCTGGCTATCGGTTGAGTGGTCACTTCTGACTTCCAAACAACGGTACTTCGGATCTTCAGTGACTGAATTGCACTTCTTGTAAGTTGCTTTGGATAAAAGCATCTGCCAAATGACTGTAATGTAATGTGCCTGTTGACTCCCTGCTGTGCTTTGCGGTATCAGTTGTACGGCCTGTAAAACAACTTTGGCTGACGTCTTGAGGAACTGAAAAAACTTGAGAAAGGGCATTGAATGTTGAACTGTCAACATAAGAGAGACATCCAGACATGTTATTGAGGGGTGCAGGAGGTACAGCTGCTCTGGAGGAAGTTCATCGCGGTCAAAGTTCTCGGACGGCTGAACCGATGAAGCTGTAGGTCGGCTTTAGGTCCACAAGCCTGGCACTTTTTTAGCTCTGATTTGTACACATCTTTACCCTGCTTTGACGTTTCTTCATGCCGTTACCCGTCCTCTTCTCCGTGCTCATGGCAGGGGCCACCGAAGGTCTTCATAGAGTATTTCAAGCCTCGGCTTTCCGCCTCTGGGCCATTTCGGTGGAAGCGGCTAGGATGTTGAAAGATGGGACATGATGTGACAGCGTCCAAAAAGGATCCTCGCCTTGTCACTTCATCAAGGGCGGCGTGGCAAACGTCCGTCTCACACACCGGAAGAAGAGGTACAGTTCTGATATGGGCCAGAATCAGAGGAACCTGGAGTAGGTTTGGATAAAGGATCTGTTTTTGGAGCCTTATGTCAGACACTGACATTAAATGAGAAAAATAAATCACATCTCAATATGGACAATGCGCTCCTTTGCCATTTGGTCGGTTTGGTCTTTGTCTTAACCTATATTTAGAATTTAAAAAATTGTTATAATAATAGAATGTGTGCAACGTAAGGCAGTAGATATTTCTTTGCATGTATGTGTGTGTGTCATTAAACACATTTTCTATTCTCTTAGTACACAATAAAATGCACTCAAAGCCAATGTATGAAGACATAAATACATTTAAATGTAAATAAATGGTCAGTAGGGACACACTACCCCCAAACTGAGATGTTTGACAGGAGGAACCCGCATCTCCATGCAGACCAGACGTCATCTACAGACGCTTTGCTCTCCATCGCGTCCTCTTTGTACCTCAACCGGTGGAGGCAGAAGGCCGACTACATTCTGTGTCGCTCCTGGGGAAACGTCGTATTTCTCCGATCGGAGGGACGCCGACCAACCAGGATGACGATCATTTCATCTCCCTCCTTTTGGAGCTTCTACGGAGCCAAACTTACCGAAGATCTTCATGCAGCGTTAGTCACCAACATCTCCAGATTACGGCGAAGCTCATCAAGACGTCAAGCTGTTCATTAACGTATCGGGTCGATTCTTCTCTTTTTTCCGATTCTGGAAACGCGCTTGATCGAAAACGTGCTAGATGCGCCTACGAAGCCTCGGCAAACGCTAGAATAATTCACAACAAAGAGACACTTATCTGCTCGCCTCAGGGACTCGGCGGCAGCCCAGGGAAAACAGGGATTTACAAAATAATGCAATCAGTGACGGGTTTGCCGTCCTCGGCGGATGGCAGCAACAGATCTTTCTTTATTGATTTCATGTAGGGGTTAATTAGAGGCCAGGAGGTGAGACTGAACCTGCCTCCTGAGAACATCTAATGAACCAGAAGGCATGAAAAGGCGGAGAAGATGGAGGTGAGAGCAACTATTGTGTCTGGTTTGGAGACACCGAGGAGAAGACAGGAGGCAGGGATGAAGGTGTGGAGGATCGGGAAGGACTCCATCAGAGGGTGAGCACATGGTAGATGTTCTGGAGATGAAGTCACACTGAGATGGTTTGGACGTGAACAGAGGAGGGATGGTGGAGGTTTGGAGGAAGACCGGAGAGGAGGTTTACGGATGAAGGGAAGGAGGACAAGAAGTTAGATGGTGTGAGAGAGGAGAGGGTTGGATGGCGTTAGATGATTGGCTGTGCAGACTCTTGAAAGGAGCGTCCCAAAAGGAAAGAAGAAGAGGAAGAAGAAGTCAAGGTGCCAAACATCTATGATGAGGTGAAGCTATCAGAGGTCTGCATTCGTAGTCAAGTGAAAGGTCTCACCGGCTCCCGGTGGCCGCCCGCATCAAGTTCTTGTCACATGTCCCTACCCGTCCCCTTCGATCTGCCACCTCTGGGCGACCGTCCACCCCGTCGCCCAGAGCCCCCGGCTGCCGGTCGAACCGGTCTCGGCTCTTCCCGGTCTCGGCTCCTCAGTGGTGGAACAAACTCCCAAAAAAAGTCAGAACAGCGGGGTCGCTGCGAGTCGCCGTGAGTTGAAAACATACCTCTTCACCAAGCACTACCCTACTAATCGCAGTTAGCCCCCAACCCTCCCTACCGCAAAAAGAAAAAAAAAACAATGAAATGAACGTATGTATGTATATGGTTCTGAGATGGCTATTTGGTTGAGTGGTCACTTCTGACTTCCGACTACTGGTACATCGGATCTTCGCTGACTGAATTGCACTTTTTGTAAGTCGCTTCCAGTGATGGAACAAACATCCGAAAAAGATCAGAACGGCAGGGTCGCTGCTCATCTTTTGGCGTGAGCTGAAAACATACCTCTTCACAAAGCACTATCCCACTAATCAAATGTAGCCCCCAGACCCCGACTCCACCGAAAAAAAAAAGGATGAAATGAATGTATGTATGTATATGGTTCTGAGATGGCTATTTGGTTGAGTGGTCACTTCCGACCTCCGAATACCGATACTTCGGATGTTCGGTGACTGAATTGCACTTCTTGTCAGTCGTTTCGGATAAGAGCCAGAGGTTGGTGTCGCCATGGACCCTCAATAAACGGCCCCTGTCTCATCCAACGTATCTAACAATATCTGAGCAGAGTGAACCGAGAGGACCAGGAGGACCAGGAGGACCAGGAGGACCAGGAGGACCAGGAGGACCAGGAGGACCAGGAGGACCAGGAGGACCAGGAGGACCAGGAGGACCAGGAGGACCAGGACCTGTCCTTTCCAGGCTGAGCGGAGACGTTCTTGTTAATGCTGCCTTGAATCAAATGGTGTTTTGTTGAACTATAATGTGCACACACATGCAGTGTAACAGCCTCTCTGTTGATTTTGATTTCCTTGAAAGATTGATGGCCTTCATCCATTCATGCACACACTCTCACCTGCAGGCCTGGACCAGACCATCTGGAGCAACTAGTGGGAGGGCCGTCTGAGGACTCTGTGTGTGTTTCTTGTTCAAATATAAGGATTTAAAACCACGTCGTCCCTACACCCCCACAACACCCAAGATAAAACTGGGAAACTGGGTCATGGCCTGTTTTGGTGTGTGTGTGTGCTGCTTAGTTTGTCTGAAAAACACTTAAGAGGAAAGACTTAAAGCTGTTTAATAAAAACCTTATTTTTTAATTTAAAAGCGGCCTCTGGAGAAGCTTACCTCCAAACCCAGGAGATGATTATGCCAGAGGGGTTGAAGCTCCCAGCCCCTTTTAAGGCGCTGGACCTGCTGAATATCAGCAGCAATGCTTTGCAAAGCCATCCATCAAGGTGCGGCAGAAACGCAAGAACAAGGGAAAAGTCTCTTCACCTCTAGAAGGTTGTGTTAGAGCAGCGGTCAGGAACCTATGGCTCGCGAGCCATATATGGCTCTTGCGGTGACGGCACATGGCTCCCGGACAGTTTGAGTTGAAAAAAAAAAATCAGTTTGGAACTGAATTTAAAATAGGTGTGATATTTTTTCATAATACTGTCATTTTAAAGCAGGGGTGCGCAAACTTTTTGGCCGGGGCCGGGTCAGCACAAGATACGATATATGTAAAAAAAATACATTTGTTAACGGGACATATCAGACTCATCTGGCATTTGTCTGAACATTGTCTGTAGGGGTGGAAATCAGAGCCATCTCAAGGCAGATTTTTTTTTCGATACTTAAAAATGCCCCACGATTCGATTCGATACGATTTTTTTTTACCACAATACGATTTTTTAATACGATTTTTTTTTAACTATTTCAAATTTTGAATAAATCAACGGAAGCTGTAATATCATATAACGTCATATATATTCAATTAACTTCAATTCGACATTCTTTACATATCGCCACATCCTTTACCAATTCTTTCCCGTTTTTGCGGAAGCCGAAATACTTCCACACAAACGATTTTAAACCTACAGGAGTGTGTAAGTCCGCGTGTAAGTCAGCCATATCAATGTCCGCCTCCCGAATGTTTAAACGCGAGTGCTATGTCAAAGAGGGTGTGTCCGCTGAAAGACTGCGCTGAAAGAGGGGAAGGGAAGTGAAGTAGGTGGAGACAAAGTAGGTTACCGTCACCCGCAGCACGGAGTGAGAATTACGCCTCAGAGCAGACTAAAAATAGACAGGTAAAATGCATACATGGATCGATACTCTTGCGGACGTGTCGATGCATCGGATCGTCAGCTGTCGGATCGATATATCGATACGTTGGGTTTTTTTTACGCCGCTAATTGTCTGACATAAATAAAAGCTGCTTGGTTTTGAAGGCTCTGATGTTTGCTCGCATTTCATGGACAAACCGGTTCCTCCCTCGTAGCTTCGCGTCCAGCTCATTCATGTACGTCAGGATGTCCACAGTAAAGGCTAACTCACAAAGACTATCTGGGTCATTCAGCTCAGGAAAATTCTAAAGTGTTCTCAAGTAGCTCCAAAAATGAAATACTGTCCTGTTTGAGCTCCCACATTCATCCCATCATTCAGTTGTTCACATCAAGTATGAATTATGCACCGATCTTTGGCGGGCCGGATTAGCAAGACTAAGGGGCCGGATGTGGCCCGCAGGCCGTAGTTTGCCCACCCCTGTTTTAAAGTAAACAGAATTAGTTTTGAAGATAAATTTCACGGGTCACCCGTCGGTCGGGTCGGGAACCAATGGTTTCTGAGCATTCCCGGGGTCATTGGAAAGGTCAAGAAATTAATTTTGTGAGATAGCCGACTAGTTTATCCAATTCAACCCTTGTGACGAAAAAGATGGCAAAAAGAAAAGAAGACGATGATTACCGCGTATTCCAGGCGCCGTGGACAGAGGGATTTGCATTTTGATCTGCGGTATGACTAATATGCAATGATTAAATTGCGTTGATGAAACGATCAAATATAAAGCGGCACTTCGAACAAATCCATGCAGCACCAGAGGTCGTATTAAAAGTAAGACATTTTCAATTTATCATACGTTAAAAATCACTATATGGCTCTCGATGAAATATATTTAGAAAGATTTGGCTCTTATGGCTCTCCCAGTCAAAAAGGTTCCTAACCCCTGGTAGAAGGTTGTGTTAGAGCTTGCAAGTTGAAGCTCCTGGAGACACTTGTATATTACATGTTGTCCAGGACTCAGCATGTACAGGACACCTGTCACATCTTCTTCTCTTGATCTTTGTTGTCAGCGGGACCGTCCCGGTGAATTTATAACATCTGAGGGAAAACACAGCATTCGACGAGGGACATGGTAGCGGTGTGCAGGTGGGCGGGGAGGAAAACCCACAGAGGCAAAGGCACATGAACCAGCAAATGGTCTGGTAAATTAAATTCTTGCGCAAACGGCAGCGATGCCCGACGCTCAGAAGAACAAACGGAGGCAGGAGACACGTTCGGTCGCCGCCGCCGGAGCGTACGGTGCCGACGCCGGAGAAGCAGGAGGAAGACTCCACGGAGCGGTGGCCACGGCAAGCAGCCATGCATGGAGACGGCGGAACCCTTGGCATCCCATCATACGTGTGCACGCCACACCTCCATGCATACATTGCACCTCCACACAACACTTCTTCACCTAAAGCAGAGGTCGGGAACCTTTAACACCCAAAGAGCCTTTTGGACGCGGTTTAAAATAAAAATACCGCTGTATATATTGCTTTCTCTTACCTTAACACTTTGTGTAAACAACTATAGTGTGTTGCTTATGAAATCCACAAAAATTAAATTTTATTTATGTGATGAACACATTTTGAACATTTTGAATTCTTGAAAAAATAATAACAGGTAGCCCATCCTTGAGGGTAGTCAAAGCACCTAGGTGTAACCCCGAAGAATGAAAAGAGAGTTGTTTCTTTTTTTTCTTTTTTAATTCTTTCTTTTTATTTATTTATTTTTTTTTTAATAATAACAAAAAAAACAAAACCCTGAGTTGAATGTCTCTTTCAAATGAATGAAAAAGCTGAACTTTAATTATCCATAAAGGATCCACTCTTGTCAGAGGTAAATGCCCAGGCATCATTAAATGTTCTATTTTCTTCAGATATTTTTCTTTTCTTACATTTCTCCATATTTTGCTTACCTGGGGTTGAACGTCTCGACAAATTGACGGCGTTTTGGCGGGAATACCGGCGTCCGCCAGTGTGGCGTTTATTTTGAGCGTCGAAAAATAATAGATATATCTTTATTTTAATATTTCAAGATCACAATAATCTTCCAATTTAGAGCTAAAATTTAAAATGGGAACTAACACAAATAAAATACACTTTAATCAAATACTTATAATTTATTTTCCCAAGCCACTGTGAGCCGCGGTGTAAGGATGGAAGAGCCGCGGGTTGCCGACCCCTGACCTAAACACTCGCCGTTAAAAGGATGTCAAATCCGGGTTAAATCTACAACCATATCATTTATATGCAGCTGCATTGACGACGCTAACATGTGTTGTTCAAACCAAAGACGCAGCCGTGTCTCCGCTCGCTCTCAAACCTCAAACCCACAAAGCCAAATTAGTTTCGGGTTTTGTCCCCAGGTGATGAGCTGACAGTTGCTCAGAAGGCCTGCAGGCTTGGGTGTTAATGAATCGCCGCGGCAAACGGCGTCCGTCTGTCTGTAAACCTGTCACCGACACCAACCCCGCCGCCCTCGCGCCCGTGTTTTCAAGCCGTCTTTTGGAAAAGCTCCCTCGTTTTCCGGCTCACGATCAGCTCCTCTCGTGTCACAACCCGAGACCCGGCCCCGGGATGCAAGGTTTACAGAGCGATTCGTTCAGAATACATCTACCCAAGAGGCCGAAAACCATTTGTTTATGTTTTTTTTTTATTGTAGAAGTGATGCTACGGGGGTCATCAATGATGATAGGTCAGCTGAGAAAGATAGTTTTGGTCTTTGGAACTGGCTCTGTCACAGTGCTTGGAGACTCAACAAGATGAACGGTGAGAAAAGTACGAGGAAGAACCACACAACTGCACAAACTCCACGTTGCCAAGCGAGTAGACCGTTTAGCATCGGTGAGAAATTTGGTTTCTCGGTGGCAGCGGGTCAACATGGTGCTTCAGGAAAAGATGCTGTCCGATCCTGGCGTCCATGTTGGGACGGCAGAGGAAGCAGGACAAACTTCTCGCCGCTAATCGTTAAAATGTGAGGCTCCCATGCAGCCCACTTGCTGCCGTGATTTAAGGGAAGCCACTGGACTACTGCAACTCCCTCCTTGCCGGTGCCCCAGCGGTGACCATCAGACCTCAGGATCTTATTCAGAAAGGGGAGCCCGCCTGGTGTTCAACCATCCCAAATTCTCCGACACAACTCCCCTTCTTATGTCCCTACACTGGCTCCAGGTATCAAATTCAAGACCCTGGTGCTAGTCTACCGGGCAGTGAATGGCACAGCCCCGTCTTATCTCCAGGATACGGTAAAGCCACATCTCCCTTCCCGTCCCCTCCGATCTGCCACCTCTGGGCGACCGTCCACCCCGTCACCCAGAGCCCCCGGCTGCCTGTCTCGGCTCTTCCCGGTCTCGGCTCCTCAGCGGTGGAACGAACTCCCGAAAAAGGTCAGAACAGCGGGGTCGCTGCCCTTCTTTCGCCGTGAGTTGAAAACATACCTCTTCACCAAGCACTACCCTACTAATCACACTTAGCCCCCATCCCCCTCTCCCGAAAAAAGAAAAAAAAAACAATGAAATGAATGTATGTGTGTATATGGTTCTGAGATGGCTGAGCGGTCACTTCTGACTTCCGACTACTGGTACATCGGATCTTCGCTGACTGAATTGCACTTTTTGTAAGTCACTTTGGATAAAAGCGTCTACCAAATGACTGCAATTTAATGTAATGTAATGGAAGTGTAAATTTGGGATATGTTGCAGCTGAGCCGGTGCTCACACTCCGAGGGTAAAGCGTCACACATACAGCGTCGCGGCGTTGGGTCGTAGTCGGCACCGGGGCGGTGGACTTTCATCCTCCACCTCCGGTAAAAGGCAACAAAGGTGAAAAGCTTGACGCCCGTCCAGCAAAACGCTAGGAGACTTTGTCGGGCTCGGGACATCTGCTCAGACCGCTAATCCACCTTCACACACACGTACTCCGGATGTAAATCTTTGTTGAGTCAACAGAGGCTTAACACCTGAGGCTCCCTGAATGTGAAGATCGTCCAACAACGTGTCAGGGGACAGCGAGAGGCCGCAGAGACAAACTCCATCCGGTCATACAACTGAAGTTTAAACTTGCATCTACTTGAAGTGTCTGTGGAGGTTCGCGATCATCCGGGTTCATTGTCGAAATCTTACTATCTCGGTAACTGGATTCGAATTTCTTCACTTCAAGACTTCTCACCCGTCGTCCGCGAGGCTTTTTCGGTTCTGAAGGAGAATCTGCTTCAAGTGGAAGCTTTGCCTTGGCAAGTGAAGATGTGGTCACTTCTCCGCATCGCTGGGAGTCACCATCACAACACCTCAGCATGAGCAGGCGGAGGGACTTCCACGGTAACTTCTCGTAGCTCCGACAGTCGCGTTTTGTGAGTGGAATCCCTTCCAGGAGCAGGAGATGATGTGAAAAGAAGAGGGCGGACAGACGGAGGAGGAAATGTCATATGACAAGGGGGGGGGGGGGATCAGGCGCCGCTGGGAGCAGGATCCCACTCTGAACTCCTCCGCAAACACCAAATGTCATCCTAATTCAACGTTCTTTTCTCACGATGATGTCCATGACACTCCTCCGATGAACCTTCTGGAAGAGAACTTCCAGTCTGCGGGTCCTCGTGGATTTGCATTTCCCAATGTTTCAAACACTGAGCAAAACAATCACCCAGCTTCCCCTTGGAAATCCAGGACCTTGGATGAAGACAATTGCACCATCGGATATCAATAAGTCGCGGGAGCCTCAGTCCGAACTGGAACAATGGCCGTCGTGGAAGGCCGGGGTATCTCCATGGAGACACCTCTATCTGAAAGACGACACAGGCACCTCAGCTGCCGCATCAATCAACGTGTCCGATTGTAGGGGGGAAATTACAGCGTGGATGTTCTCCAATAATGGTCGGACCCAACTACGGTCACCGGGTTCCTCCTCTGCGTCAACATCACTACTCTCGGTGAGAAGGTCACCTTTACGATGAATCAAGCGGGTGACAAGCGTGAGAGCAGATGCTGGAGGAGATCCAGTGGGTCAGAATGCTCGCTTAGTCAATCAGAAAAAGCTATTTCCTTTAGGACTGCTCTTGAAAATGTTTAAAAATATGCTTTAACCTCAAAAATATTAAGAATTTGTCCCAAACTTCAATCAGTGAGAGTTGCAATGTATTTATTTTCAGCCTCATAAGGAAATCAAATGATTCGGAATGGTGGACCGCACAGTGGTTCGACCCTCCTCCTCCTCACAAGAAGGTCCTCGGTTGGATTCCAAGTTTGTGTGGAGTCTCCAAATTTTAAACTCTCCAGGTTCCTCCCACAGTCCCAAAAGCATGCAGGAGGTTCACTGGAGACCCTCCATCGTCCAGACGGATGAATGGTTGCATGTCTCTAGATGTGGCCCTGGTCCGGGGTGAACCCGCCTCTTGTCCGATGACAGCTGGGATCGGTAGGACCACGAATGAATGAATGAATGGACGAATCAAAATAGGCTCATCTAAATCTTGCAATCGCACAGCGGCGGCGCAAACCAGAAGGCAAAGGTTCGGCATCTGTGGCTCTTTGGTTCTGCTTTGGATCGCTGGCCTCATCTATGTATGCATGTTCCTCTAAAACCGGTTGTTCCCTTGCACGTTCTGCCCGCCGGGCTGCGTATTTACGTATACGTGCATTTATTCGGAGCGGCTTCCCCTCTGCTCGGCCGTGTCCGAACCCTTCCGATCCCAAAACAATTTCTCAATGCTAATATTCAGACACGACGGGTTCAGGGGCCGATCCGCGGAGGATGCGACCGTAAATAAAGAACGAAATAACACAAGTGTCTCTGAGTGTGGAATTTCCCGACATCCCCTCGTCTGGCCTGCGTTTGTTTGTCTGCGAGAACCATCTGGGATTCCAAAGGGTGAAATATTGCTATTATAAGCCTCGCGGTTTCCCCAACAAGGGCCAGAGGTGGACAAGATGGAGGATGGAGAGGAGCAGGAAGGAGTCCACCAGAGGGACAGCATATGCGAGATGTTCTGGAGATAAAGTCCGACCGAGATGGTTCGGACATGGACAGAGGAGGGATGGTGAAGATCTGGGTGGAAGGATTCTGCCAGGCAGGAGGTCTGGAGGAAGACCAGGGGGGAGGTTCATGGATGGAGGGGAAGAGGACGGGAAAGAGGTCGGTGTGAGAGGAGATGGTTAGATGGAGGCAGATGATTGGCTGTGGAGACCACTGAAGGAGGAGAAGGATCGGTCTGGGTCACATTATTGATGATGATGACAGATTTCTGCATGTTCCAGGAAACAACATCTCCTCAAAGCACTCGATCCTCTAACATGAGAAAGACGAACGTCTCAAATACTTTTTTTTTTTTTTTTACCCGATGGGATCCAGACACATCAGAGAAATCCTACTTGGCGATATTCTTCTGAGATCAGCACCGACATCAATCAAGAGGAAAGACCTCGTCGTGATGTCGGACCTGTCTGGAGATCGCTGACATCGGCCGATCGTCAAACGAAGCGCCTTCGGAGCACGGAGGCTCCCGGCTTACAACTCACCTGTCTGATGGCGCACAGCAGCCTCCCGTAGGAGTAGACGATGACGCTGAACGGCAGAGCCAAGCAGAAGGTGAACAAGCAGATGATGTAGGAGATATTATTTGGCGTCTGGGTCCTCCAGTCCACCGAGCAGGTGGTGCCGGGACCCTCCAGACCATATCTGCTCCATCCGAGCAACGGAGGCGTGGTCCACGCCACCGAGTAGAGCCAGGAGAAGCAGATCCCGCCCACCGCCGGACGGTAGTTTCTGCCATCGGCCATGGTGGGCGCCATCATGGTGCTGTAACGCTCATAGGAGAGAACGGCCAAGGAAATCAAGGAGACGATGCCTGGAACAGGAGAACACAGGGAGATCCTTACACAAAGCTTTCAGACCAGGGGTCAGACCATGTTTTACGGGGCGGTGCAGGGTTTAGCCCCTCCGCCTGGTTGGATGCCCGCAGGGGGCCTTCGCGGGTGGAGTCTCCCCTTGTCTGTGTGGGGGTTCCTCAGGGTTGAACCCACAGGTGAACTTTTGGAGGTCTCCCTATGTGGCCCTGTGGTGGATCCAGGGTGAACCCCGCTTCTCGACCAATCACAGCCCAGATAGTCTCCACCACCCTGAGCCCAGGATACAGCAGCTTAGATAACTAACGAATGAATGAATGTCTTCAACTACAGAAGGGACTTTCTTTTAAATATCTGCCTAATGTCAAATAGTGAGATGCTAGTTTTTAATCTCGCTACAATCACGACGTCCCGGTCTTTATCTTGTTAAGGGAGACGTCGACGGCTGACATTTGTGGCGATAACAAAGAGTCGACTTCCAAACTCGGCGTCTCCGCGACAGGATTTGTCTAAAAGTTAAACTCCAGTCAGAACGTATTGTTCTGTTGCAGTTCTCAGACTCTTAAACACTCCAACAATTAATTTTTTTAAACATAAAATACAAGCGCCTTCGCAGTAAAAACAATATTCATCACAATCGCGATGAGTTCTCTAAACATCTGGGCTAAAATCAGACGCGTGCGAAATCCAGCAAATTTAAAAACAGCACATGACAGACCGACAGACGTGACCATAATTTTCCTCATGAAATAATTCGATCACAAAGAATTGGATGAACTTTTGGAAACGCAGAGACAATTTGGCTCTTAGATCAGAACCTCGGCTGTCCAAACACCTGCACCTTAGATTATTCAGACACGTAAATGAGTGAGTGAACCTGCGATCCACCGTACCTGCGACCCCGCCTCTCGGCCAATCACGGCTGAGATGGGCACCGGCCCCCCCGACCCTGATGAGCGTTGTAGAGATCGGATGGATGAAGGAACGACCGGAAAGCACACACCTCCAACATCTCGCGTCCAAACTCCAACGTAGTCCGACAGTCGAAGCACCGTGATGGAAATGAACCCGTGATCGTTCAGCCTTTCACCCGTCGTAGGAACGCCGGCGCCGAAAGGATCGTCAATAACCCGAGCTTGGAGCCGGCATGAGAGCCTCTGGCTACCTTTGGCAACGTCCTCAGGGTTACGTTGCGGGTCGTAAGCTTCTGTGTGCTAACTGGTTACCGGACCACTCAGGGTCCATTGTTGACATTTTTCTATCAGCGCCAATCAGGGCTTGCGGAGTGAAGAGCCGGTCCGGGAGCTTCTCGGCTCCCCCGCCATGACCCGCGGGAAGAAAGACCGTGATTACGGACAATCAGGACTGATGAAGGAGGCTACTGATTAGCCACCGCCGAGGCTGCCGGTGTGGACAGGTAACCATGTGAATCACTGGGTGAATGGACTGCAGGTGCAGGCGGGGGGGAGCGGGTTGGAAGGATCATCTGGCTTCTTCAGATCTGATAGTCTGGTGCTGAGTATCATGGGATAGAATACTGCGCGCAGGATGAAGGGACAAATGGTCTCTACTGATAGAGCTTCCATCACCCTGTGCTTTCACAGCGATGTGGATAGCAACGCCGAGGAGTCACCGGGTTCCTCCGTGAAGTTCCTCGCTTCTTCTCCCCAAAAAGCCCTGGTGCTGCTTTTCCAGTAATGACCAGGCAAGGGTTCAGAGTCAGACCGGCCCGATTAAACGTGAAGAGAAAAACAAAAAACAAAAAAGCAGTAAAGGAGCCGGTGAGGGCGTCCAATCATTTTGGCGGCGCCGGCAAACCCCGCGACGTAAGACGAGCGGAGAAAGTAAAACGCACAACAGGGGCATCGGACGGGAGCAGGAACTCGCGCTGGAGATGCTTTGATAATTGGTGCGCACCTGCTCACGGACAACATCCCATAATAATACACTGTGTTTGGGAAGAGGAGCCTCTGATACCCAAACCTCACGGAGATACTTCACCCAGACCGTTCACTCCAAATCCCCAATGCGGTCATTTCCGGACACAAGGTGGACTTTTCTTCTGCGTGCACTGATCTTCTCCGAACCATGCTTGCACACATTCCTCCACCTTCTTCTTCATCTCCACCCCTGTAGCCTATCCGCTCCTCTTGGGGTTCCTCTCCTCCACAAACATGTATTCCGATTTGCCGCAGCTAACCTTCATCCCTCTCCCTTCGAGGTCACACCTCCACCTCTTTTAGATGTTCCTCCACCTGCTCCCTCTGCAGATCACGGTGCCTTAAAGAATAAATAAAGTTCCAGAAAAAAAAAGTCAGTCCCTGGAGATGAGCATGAATTCTCAGCAGTAAAATAAAAAAACAAGGAGATGCTTCCATAGGAGAACAGGTGAAAAAAGCCTCTCCTGAAACTTTTTTCGAAAGTTATTCCAAAGACCTCGGAGGTTGTGAGAGCCTCAGATCCTCAGGCAGGGAATTCCATTTCTTCCTGCAAAACTTCTGAGGTCTCCTGGACTTTGGTGGCCACGATCAGACCGTCTGAGTTTTGGTGCTCAGAGTTAAGCATCTGCTGCGGTTAGACCTTTTTGCATCCTCGTGTGGACACATTGCAGACAGAAAGACCCCCCCATTCCTTCTTCATCCTAGGATCGAAGCCATGGATTTGTGCGAAGGGACTCCAGCAGCCGTCTGTCCCTCCAGCCGGCGCTTCCATCCTCCAAAACAAACATCTAATTAGAAACATCTCTGTCGATGCAATTTACCGGCACATAAAGGAGGCGCCGTGATGGCGAAGGCCTTCACGCGCCGCTCACGATCACGTTCCACGACGCTCCTCAAACCCCCAATGACCCAGACGCCTTGAACGCTCGCTCCACAAAAACCCCGCATTTCTGCCGGGCGTGTTTATTGTACGCGTTCTGCCGTACAAAACGTAAAACTAATAATCCGGAGCGCCTGCAGCTATGAAATTAGTCTTTTGTCGCCGGGCTCAAAGACTTCCTGCGACCCGGGATGAGCGGGAGACACAATTAGAAGAGCGGACTCCATGCAGCCGCTATTGTCACCGTTGCCTTGTGAGCGGTGACGTGTTGAGAGTGTGGGCGTGTCACGCAGCGCCGGCGGCAAACGCTAATTAGTTTCCATTGTGCGCATTAAATTTTATCCATTTGGAAATTGCTCGACGGGTTGCATGTCAGCCGTTTGTATGACAAGCAGAGTTTTAACCCTCTCGGGCTCAAATTAAGTAGCAGTTGCAGGAAAAATCTGATATTTGGCTGTCGCAAATCTGCAACATCTGCCTGGAGAAGGTTAATAGTCGCAGAGCCTCACAACAGGAACCATAACTCGGTTATGGCGCAACAGAAAGTGAAGAGAGTCGGCGGCAGGCGCGGTGCGGCGCGGCGGTTCGCTTCTATAACAACTTAAAACGTGGTGTGATGTGATACGATGTGATGTAACGAAGAGTTCAGGCAGCGCCGCGGAGGCAGACGGCCAAGGAGATGGAGATGTTCCCCAGACACAAACCGGGAGAGCAGAGAAAAGGGACACGGGACAAGCTACACACTCGGCCTCTGCGGGGAGCGTCTGACGCGACCGTCCTCATCCGGGGGAAAACTTCTTCCCGAATCGCCCTTTTAGGTTCTCCAGACTCTAGCTGAAGTTGCAGGGCCGGACCCTCAGGACAAAGGAGGTCGTGAGGATCTTCTAAGAAGGTTAGCACCATAACTGGTGTCAGCAACCCAACGCCACTCATCTGACTCCTTGATATTTGCAAAAAAAAATCAATCAAGTCCTGGAACAACCTGTAGAGTTCGTGTTCAAGGGAGCACCGAGCCGTTCTGTACCTGCAGAACAACAACAACAACAAGCACGCCAGCTTCTGTCGTGCAGAAAATAACGCCAGCGGCGTGAACGTTGCTCGGATGTCAGCCTGCAGCGTCACATTTTGAGACGAGAGTCAGACCGAAGAGCTTGAAATAAGAAACAACGGGCTGTGTAGAGCATCACAATCAGCGTCCCTGGCAATCCTGGTTACCCTGGTAACCCTGGTAACCCTGGCAACCCTATGCACAGCAGACTTCACCCAAAAAAATCACCGTCGGCGCCCGATCACGGAAGAGGACGACGCGAAGCTCCTGCAAATCCCCTGGATGATAATGAGGGTCCAGAAGATGGACCTCCATGGGATGAGATCATGGTGGATGTGAAGGATGGGCTCCAATGTTTGTATGAACACAGAGTATTTTGGATAAATGAAGGTTCTTCAGGATGTTTTCATGACAGCGTGTTGGGACTTTCATCCATCTCCCACCTGAAACCTGGTCATCAACATCAGATAAACTCAGAGCGTCCAGCCAAGGATCTGCAGAAGGTCTCAGCGTGGACAAGGAACACGGCCAGGCTACTTCCTGCACGTGGACGTTCACAGCTTCTGCAGCTCCTCCTGGACAAACATCAACGTTTTGGTGAAGTTACAATGGCAGGTCTTCCATCTCTGGAGGGCAGGAGGACTCCGCCGTTCCTCCGCGGCCCACCGCGAGCCGGTCGGACGGAGAAGCTCGCGATCCAATGAAAACATCTTCTGTGCGCTGAGCCCTTGATCCCACAACGCCGATGTCAGAGTCTCCTACTTATTGCTGTTCCTCCTCCCGCCGCGCTGCATATTGCAGAATTAATAACGGAAGGTCACGGACGGACCGGCCGTGCGTTATTGCGCGGCGCCGCTCATAGCAGCCGGGATTCTACCGGCGACCCGCTGACCTGCAGGGAGGAGCACGCTGCAGCCGCGGAGGAGACGAGCCCGTTTAGAAGGAGGAAAGAGACGCTGTCTGCAGAAGTGCAGACACGCAAAGCTTCTCACGAGAACTTCACGACGCCTCGTTTTCACGAAAACACCGGGAATGATTTCAGGACAGATTCTACCGTCTCCTCCGTGATGGAATGGTCAGCGGT